>NW_022758839.1:6734-8874 GCF_011630105.1 Anneissia japonica
CTAACTGTATTATACAATATTATACACAGGAACGCACATCACGTTAGACACAGAACGCGCATCGCGTATGAAACAAAATGGCTTCTAAATTCTCAATGTCGCAACTCTTTCTATCTATGGCTCTGGCTATTATACCAAAGAGAAAAAGTAATCAGTTTTGGAAGAGGGCGTCCTATCTGTTGCCATGGATCTGCTGTTCACAGGATTGATACCCTAAAGGTAAAGTCGCGCGGTGGTGTACGGTATGGTCAGAGCGGTCAAGGGTCAAAAGTTTCCAATTTAGCAAGAGGGCGCCATTCATGCCTTATTAAAGAATTTGCACGCGTAAATCGCGGAGAACGCTATCTTGTGTTTATAAGATCTTTGCTTACGAATATGGGAAAAAACTAATGCGGCCGCGAGCCGGTGTCACGGCTGGGGAACTCTTGCATTCGCCAATGAATTGAAATAAACACAGTAATCAATAAATACTCCTAATAAAACCTAAATAATATTGAGGGCCCGCTGATCGGTTTTTTTTTTCTTCAAAAATATTTAGTTCGATATTATTTTTGTAAATATTATTGTTAGGCCTATATATATGAATGGGCCCCTAATAGCCCTAGGTCGCTGTGCTTTGCAAAACACAATTATTTAGATAACTATAGAGGCATTAGGCCTACTATGTTGCCAAAATTTGTAAGCGTATAGTAGTTTGTGATCTTGCTACTCACACATCAGAAAATAAACCAAACACCTAGGCCTATTTAGCCTTCCTAGATTCCTGCAAGGCATTTGAATTGGTTACTAAGCCAGATCGAAATCCAGATTGCCGAATGCCATATTGCCGAGAAAAATTTGGCGAATGCCAGTTTGCCGAGTACCAGTTTACCGACTCAAAAACAATGAATCCCAGTTGGCCGAAACCCAAACCCAGTATGCCGAACCCAGCTTGCTGAAACTTAGTTAAAAGCAGTGAATCATTGACAGAAAGATTATACACTCATAAAACTTAAATCTTTGTTTAAACCATTAACATTAGATTTATGACAGAGGAACCACCGGATTTCATCACATCTTCTACCTTAGGCCTAGTAGATTTGGTACCTAAGATATAAAAGCCTAAATCACTGATAGAATGTATTGGTAAAATTAAAGTGGTCAACTCAGGGAAGCCCTTTTGATGTAAGGTCTTTAACTAATTTGTTTGTAGTAGTCATACATGCCAACATTTTCATAGTAAACAACGAGAGAGTTTGGCGCAAAACGCCACCGAAGGCCTTGGCCTGTGGGGACGGGTGTGTGTCCCCATTGAATGCGGGTTTATGGGGTGTACCCCCTGAAAGCTTTAGCTATTTATGTAGGCCTATTTATTATAAGGGTAAATCTCATGATTCTAATGATGTGTATTCCAATAACAACGTTATTAATTTTTAACATCATATTTTCTTGTGTGGCTATGTGTTTATGGATCAATTTCTCATTTGATGGCCTTTTCAATACAATATACAAAATCTGGATTCAATGCTTGTCATAAAATGCGTTTTCAATGGGCTTAACTTGATACAGATAATTACTGGGCCGGTATTTTAGCAAGTGTAACTTCATGTCTAATTATTCAAAGTAAGATCTTGTCCAGTTACGTCACTATTCTATATTTAACAATCTAGTCGTAATTATTATTTCCTTTCATTTAAAACAATTCAGACAAACTGCACCACTCACGGAGAGGCGATGATCTTGTCGACAAAAATATTGAAAGATAACGTAAATATTGAAGATTTCATAGTATTTTATTGCAAAAAAATGATAAATTAATATCCAAGTCCACTTATGCAATTTTCTTTGTCAACCGCGAGAGCAAGTGAAAAAACGTGAGAAAAAAATGTGCTCGCAGTTTGAGTTTAAATTCGGTTTCGCCTGCATAATTGCCATCATTAGGCCTACACTTAGTTCAAAATAGTACGGTAATGTGTTGCGCTTTAGACACACACATAATATAATACACATATAATTTTATTATTCCCCTTATGGATACTTCTAAGGTGTTATATATTATATATATATAACATCAAAGAAAGGTAAATACAGTGTTCGAATAAAGGACATAATATTACATCGTGTAGCATAGCTCGCAACCAATGTAGTCCTGTACGGCTAT
>NW_022758839.1:9015-14532 GCF_011630105.1 Anneissia japonica
GTGTGTGTGTGTGTGGTCACACCACAAATGGTATCATGAATAATGTTATTCAAATATTTTGTTGTCAAAAATCATATCAAAGAGAATAAAAGAAAAATATGAAACCTAAGTTGGTTTCATGGGAAGGAAATTAGTTGGCTTCAGTAGAACAAACTAAACTAGGAACATTATGAAAAAAAAAGGCTGCCAGGAAAAGGAATAATAACAATTTCTGCAATGGACACATTAAAGAGAGTTAATATAGGCCTATGTTGACAAAACTACTTTCAAAGTCAACAAGTCAACACATCTGATCTGTTGTCAAAGTGTCCCTATGCGACTAAATTCAAAGTGTATAAACCACAGCCACATTGCATACAGAATATGAAAATTATTAAGGATTTCACGAACCGAAAACAGAAAAGACCTTATTAAGTTTTGCAATGGATGGGCAACTCAGGTTAAAAACAATATAGGCCAGATATTTAGAAAAAAAAAACAAAAACAAAAACAAAACAAAACAAAAAAATAAATAAAATAAAAAAACAAAACAAAACAAAAGATTCAACTGACATTTAAAATGATTATTAAAAAATCCACTGAGATTACTACCAGCTCATATTTTGAGTTTTTTTTTTTTTTTTTTTTTTTTTTCCCAAGTATTTGGGAACGTACTGATTACTCAGTACGATAACACTGTCACTTCGCGTAAGCTCGATCGTCTGGTAGTTAAGACACCAGACTAGTTATCTGGGAGATTTTTGTCGCAATTATTTGGGAACGTACTGAGCATTCAGTACGATAGCACACAAGGTAGGGCAAAAACACCATTCCTGTTAATTGTAACTAAGCCTAAATTGGACGATATAAATATTGTATTAGAATAAAACTATTTTTAAAGGTCGTGAACACTAATTTACTTCAATATCAATGTTATTTATATTTGCGTTTATGGTCTTTTTTTTTTTTTTAACTTCTCACTGTCGTTAATTCGCCTGAATTTGTTAACATTCAGTTCGTTTATTTTTTCTTTTAATTGTTGTTTTTAATGAACTGTATTTGTCCTAGTGTGAATTGTTTTCCCTAATGCTAATGTTATAGTGTCTTTCTCTCTCTCTCTCTCTCTCTCTCTCTTTTCTGTTTTCAAATGTACGTTTTGGTGTTTTTTCTTTTATTCGTGATTTTGATTGTTTTTTCCCTTATGTAAGCCCTTATTTTTCTCTGTGTTATAGTTTTTTTTCACTTGTTAAATTTTAGTAATATTCTATCTTTTAATAATATTGTAATCTTGTAAATCTGCCCGCAAATCAGTTAAATTTAACTGCAATGAATATTTGATAATAAAAATAGAATGAATGAATGTAAACTTTATCATAACTGTATGCAATCAATATATATAAACTGAGGGACACCTCAAGATGTAAATATTATTCTTTTTTTTTTTAATTCATGTCTTTCTCATTTTTTTTTAAATTTTATGTTTCATGTATGATAGTATTGTAATAAATCAAATCTAAAGTTCTTTCTAACAGACATTAACAGAAATGTTTAGGTTTTGAAAATTATTCATAAAACTTCGAACACTGACGACACAATGAAGTTTGCAGAACATCATTAGAGTTACAGATGGCCTTAAAAGTGAGCTACACGATACGTTACGATATTACTTTATTGCTATTTATTTTACACAATACAGTAAAACCTCGAATTGAAGCCCAGGGCTTTTTTATTTATTTATTTATTTATTTATTTATTTTTTTGGATGGGCTTCTATTCGAGATGGTCTTTTTTTTTAAATCAGTAACTTTTTATGATTCTGCAATACTATTGTTTGACTGCTTAATTAACATTTAACAATGTAATATACTAGACTAAACAATTGAAATAATAATTGATGATACTAAATTATTATATAATTTAACAGTGTTAACGGCTATCTTGATTTATATATAATATATATAACAACGTTGTATGCAGATTGATTAAACTATTATGCTCCTAACATTTGTTTTGTTGAGCACTCTATTGAGATAGTACCATTGCTGTTTTGCATTTAGCTGGCCCACTACCGTACTATATGTAGTATACATAATAGTCGTTACCACATTGTTTTTTTTTCATAATGTGGGAACGACTATTAATCTTCGTTCTCATTGCAATCTGTTTATTACAATCAAGTATAGGCCTAACCGATTTTAATTACTCTCATTATAATCCGCATTGTTATTCTTTAACTCCTCCCACTACAGTGGTTATGTGTGTCCACTTTTTGCTAGTTTTCTCATGTACCTTGATAAAGACCTGGGGATAAGTCGAAATATTGGTTTTCTCCAATAAAGTGTTTCTGAAGTCTATACATGGTATTCGTTTCCTATATTCTTTTGTTATATATATATACATACATATATATATATACATATATATACATACATATACATATATATATATATGCATACATATATATATACATACATATACATATACACATATATATATACATATATATACATAAATATAATTCGTGATTTTGATTGTTTTTTCCCTCATGTGAGCCCTTATTTTTCTCTGTGTTATAGTTTTTTCACTTGTTACATTTTAGTAATATTCTATCTTTTAATAATATTGTAATCTTGTAAATCTGCCCGCAAATCAGTTATGTTTTACTGCAATGAATATTTTGTAATAAAAATTGAATGAATGAATGAATGTAAACTTTATTATAACTGTATGCAATCAATATACTGTATAAACTGAAGGACCCCTCAGGATGTAAATTTTATTCATTTTTTGTATTCATGTCGTTCTCATTTTTTTTTCTTTTTTAATTTTCCATGTATGGTATTGTAATAAATCAAATCTAAAGTTCTTTCTAATAGATATTAACAGAAATACCTAGGTTTTGGAAATTATTCAAAACACACACTTCGAACACTGACGACACAATGTGGTTTGCAGAACATTATTAGCGTTTCACATGGCCTCAAAAATGCGATACGCGATACGCTACGATATAGTTTACACAATACAGTAATACCTCGAATTGAAGCCCTGGGCTTTTGTTTCCCCCTTTTTTTTGGTGAGGGGACTTAGGATAGGCTTCTTTTCAAAATGTTTTTTCTTGTTATTTTTAATAGTATCAGTAACTTTTTGTTCTGCAATACTGTTGTTTGACCGATTAATTAACCTTTAACCAATGTAATATACTAGATTTTAAAGAATTGAAATAACAAATTAAAGAGTCAAATACTTACTTGATGAGCCAGTACAAGTAGTTAAAATCCCCAAGAGAATGTTAAATTTGAAGATGAGCATTTTCAACGTTGGCTTACAATTCTTCCTCAAAAGATGAAGGTATAGACATCACTGAAACCGACGTAGCCACTCAATATGTTTTAACAGTGCAGCATTGTGACTTTGATAGTTTATGTATTATTAATCGCTAGAATGAATTCAGCAATCATAATTACAATGCCAGAGATGATTTTTAAATATCTGTAAGAATGACGACATGTTCTCCAAGGGTTTATAAGTTGGTGGGAAAAACAGCAAGAAAAGAAAAAAAGTGAATGTATTGAAATGATTAAAAAGCCACAATCTGAGGTTTATGTTGAAGTGAATGTCTTTTAAAATAACTTATTTATTGTTTACATAAGGATACGTAGTTTTAATTTCATGTCTTTTATACTACTCAATTTCTTGTTACTTTACTTACGTGTGAAACGCGATTTATATCTTCAAAGCTCCTGAAATTCATGTTTTTATTATTATTTTTTTTTTTATTTACATATCATACGCGATGTTTCATGGTTCTCTAATTGATTTTGGTGCTATTAGAAAGGGTCATTCGACCTTAGTGGAGTGACGTCCCTACCCCATGTGCATTATAGTTACTATGAAATAATAGTGCACCCTCTAATCCGGGACCTTCTAATTCCGAGACCCCTCTAATTCTGGACCACTTTTTCAAAGAACCAAATAACAATCATTAATCTTTTAACACAAAGCTAGCCCTCTACTTGGAAACCAAACCCCGATACCACCCCGAATTTTCACGTCCCAAAGGTGGTCTCAAATTGGAGAGCGAACTGTATAAAAAAAAATTGCATATTACTCAGATTCAGATTCAACAACATTTATTTCCATTTCAAAAAATAAAAACACAGGGAACATGGCAGCATCACCTAAAAGGCAACATGCTTGTAGTAAGGATGACATAAACAATATACAAACATTCGACAAAATGTAAATAAGAAATATTGATTCATTGCTTTAACTTAAAATAAGGAATTGCAAAGATGCAAATTACAAAGATTATTATTATATTAAAATAGTGAAACGTACTGGTTTTGTTTTAAATTATTTTATTAATTTATACTGGAATGTTTACCGACACGATGTTCAGTAAGGAAACGTTTAAATTATAATTCCAGGATCAACAAAAAATAAAACAACGTTGAATATAGGCCTATTACAGGTATTAGATCCAGATGCTTTTTGAAGGTAGCAATAATGTAGTTAAAATTGTCATTTTAAGGAACTCAAAAACCGGCAAGTAGTGCGTCGTATAAAAGAATATCAATTGGAATAACAGGAAGGAAATTGGTTACAAATCGAAATACACACTATAAAAATCAAATTACATGAACACCTTAATTACAGTGCACATGGGTAACGGATGTAAAGATATTGTTGCAAAATGGCATTTTGCAGCAATAAAAGAAATTGAATTGAAAATATACGATCTCTACCAAGCAACTTTAATTCTTAGTTGTTCATTTACATGGGACAACAATGCCCCTCAGGTTACTCTAATTATTGTGTGGTATTTTTTACGAGTGATACACACTGCTTCCCAATGTATTTAAAATAGCAATAGTATAAGTATAATAATTATTGTTATTTTATTTACATGTGGTAGGTTGTGGTAAGCCTACATAAATGGCTTACTTTTAAGAAACTGTCTGAATTTAAATCAATCGTAACTTATCGGTACTTGGTTATTATAGTCATTAATATATGTATACAATATTTATTTGTTGTTATATTTATAACGGTGCAAGCTTAACCACAGCAACCATTACAAAACAATATTTCATGTGATGTTACAAACATCTGGTTTGATGTATATTGTATAGGTATAGTATTACTATAATCATTTGTTGCATTATTATTATATTTTATAACAGTGCAGGCTTAAACATTATATAAAGAAGGGAGCAACACAATTTGATACTAGAATATTCTAGAATAAAATACATGTGATATCAACACTGCTATGTTACAATTATATTAATTAATTTTTATATAACACTACCAGATTAACATATATATATAAATATAGTTTAAATTGCATGCACTACTTTTTGATACTGTGTTACAGTAAATAACATAATTCTGTTAATATATTTATTTCTTTTACATTACATTTATAACAGTGCGGACTTACTGTAAACGAATTATTAGATATTACATTTAAAATATAAATAGAAAAAATAATGAAAAAACAGAAGCAAAGAAAACATTTTAATCAAAACACAA
>NW_022758839.1:14754-26771 GCF_011630105.1 Anneissia japonica
AAGCTGAAACACTAATATAGTAGATGCTACCCAAGGAACTCGATTGTTCTGCACACAATCGTTAGCTATTAAACTCGAGTACGCTACAGAGCTTTGGATTAGTATCTGATATAGTATGTAATACGGAATTTCAATTTCTCCACACAATGAAACACTAATCGCAAAAACAAAGTATTTGTAATGAGCTCACAAAGCGTCTATTTTTAGGTGGCGACCCACTTTCATACGCCCTCTTTTTGGCAACCCAAGACATTATAATTGTCATACCACAATGCTATTCTCATGTTATGTGTTGATTAAGCTGCACTGCATACCAAACCGATCAGAAATCGGATTAGTATCCTAGGGATTAAGGGACACTAGCGTTCAGCGCATCTGAAACGCGGTCCAAATGTCGGTAGATCCAGTGTGAATGCAGCTTAACTTAGGCCTATTACTTGCCACAAGCTCAATAATGGTAATGGTCTTCCAATTCTAGAGCGCACAATACTGTGCTATGTCTGAGCTCTATGCATTATTTTACCCAGTGTCAAAGAAAAGGAAACGACATAAAACAAGAACATTAAGATTAGAATTGTGAAACAAGATATAATTAAGGGTTTAAAAAGGGCTGAATGCAAATCATAATGCTTCTGTTTTCTTACATATTGCCTTTTGTTTTTGTTTTTCGGGTGTTTTTTTTAATTTTCTTTATGGAAAATCTATGCTATTATAATTCGACACTCGTAATTTTGAAATGTTTATTAATGCAAAAGTTTAATAACACAATGGCGAATTTTCGACCTATGCAGACGAGGTTAACTGGGTAAAGACTAATTGAAAAATGTGATGAAGCTCGCACATCCCCAACGAATTAAAGAATAGAATTAACTCATTTTAAACACGGTGTAACTATTACTTGTTGACTGGCACGTCGTGTTATTAGTGAGCTATGTTCCTGTCAAATTAATTTTAATGATCTTATCAATCCCTGAAGGAATTGGCGACGTACAGTGCAACAATGGGCGTAGATTCTTCTAGGATTTGTATTGACAATGAATTTTCTCATCTTCGTAGCTACCTATGGGTTATTTTTAAGTCATTTGTATTACGGCTGTGTAGAAGTATTTTTCACTATGTTTCGAAATATGCTTTACTGTGTCAGAAGCAGTCTCGAGACCTTTAAAAATGTTTTGGCGACCCAAAATTGGGTCGCAAAACCTAGTTTTAGCTTTAGTTATCTAGAGTACATAGTCTAAGCATGAAAAGCTTGAGCAATGGCAAGAAGAAATTCTAATCAGGAAAGAGATTAATAAACATGAATAGATAAATACTTTGTCATTTATACCTTCTCGGAAATTCAGTCTAATGAATTATTCAAGAAAACCACATTCAGTAAAATTGATTTTAAAAACATCTGATTTGAAGTTCAATGACTGACGTGGGCTATCTAAAAAAAAAAAAAATCTTTTGTACAATATATAACAATAATTATTATTAATAAAAAAACACTTTATATGGATGGAACACGCACATACATAGTGCATTCACATAAAAAATCAGATGAAACAGATGAAATTCTCACAGTAAATTACAAAAAGAAATGAAATATATTTAGGTAAACTACAATAGGGCCAAAACAACAAATTAGTTATCGAATTTGCAATTGTAGATTTTTCAAAAAATTCTTCCTATTTATGCCATGATCAAAAAACACAAACATTTAATCTGTTTAAATTTAAAGAGTATTAGGTAAAATTTACAAGAACTGTCAAAACTCAGTAAAGCATTACTATAGAGAAAAAATAAATCTCCCCAACAACATACAAATAAACAACAATAAAACAACCAACAATAAACAACAGCAACTGCTCACTCGTCCGCGCATTCCTCCACGCTTAAATACGGTGGCAAGTTATTACATTGGGGTTTTTTTTGAAGAGCTAATAACAAAAAAATATTATGTAGATGCAATTCGAACTCACAACATAAGTTCATTAGAACACATCCTTAAAAACCGACCGAACCATCCATGCAACGTGCACTATTAGTGGTAATGGCAGTAATGTACAGTCCTTGCTCAAACCCCTATTTTGTTTGTAAGTGTGTGGGGATCACCCCGAGGTCCAACTTAAAAAAAGAGCGATGACCGTTTTTTTTTTTTTTTTGGAAATCACCTTTAGTTTGTGTACAAAATTTCCTGCACGTTCATTCAAAACTAGCGACGCTGGACGCTTTTAAAGTTTTGCGTTGGTAACAAGTACAAGAACAAGAACAGCAGTGATGCTCTGGGGTTAGTGCCTTGTGTGGATCCAAAAATATGTGATATTGTTCAAAGCAAGATATCAAGTTTGTCTTTACCAAGTACTGCTTGGTTGTAATAATTGTAATAAACGGTGGCAATTTACCTCACACACTATCAAATTTCATTTGACAAAACACTGTTGTATGCCCATAGTCATGATGTGTCCATATATAGTCATGATTTGCCCATATATAGTCATGATGTGCCCATATAGTCATGATGTGCCCATATATAGTCATGATGTGTACATAGTCATGACGTGCTTATATATGTTAAAATTATGTTAAATAAAAACAAAGAATTGCATAATAAATGGTCATTTTTTCCAACGAGATACAAATTTGCTGATTTAGTTACTTTTTTACCAAAAATTATAGTAAAATATTTTGTACTGATTACCAGCAAAATTTATAAGCCTTTGCCAAGAATATGTGAGCTGTCGTGACAAAATGAGTCTTGTGGTACAATAATTGAAAACAATTAGTATTGATATACAACAAAACCTCGAGTAGAAGCCCAATGGGCTTAATCTTGAGAAGAAGCCCATCTCAAATTGAAGCCCCCGCTTCTTTAGTTTTCAAAAGTAGCCTTGAAAAGAAACCCATCTCGAAAGAAGCCCAGGGCTTCAAATTGAGGTTTGACGGTATTTAGATCAAATAAATAAACTTAAAAACTTAAATATCTGAGCTCTGTTAAAGAACTGTAGCTTAATATTAAATGGGTTCTATTATAAATATGAAAATATTAACTTAAACATAATAAATGTTATATTAATTCTCTAGATAGGGAATGATGAGCCACGCTTTTAACAAAGTATGTAAAAAGTTTCGTAAAAATTAGAAAAAAAAAGAAGAAATTATTGACCCAAAACATTTACAAAAATTGGTATTTAATTGGAGAGGGCATTAAAGGGAAAGGCTGTGTATTACACTAACTTTCATTTCCTTAAGCATTCAGTTTTACAATTAAACAATACATTATTGTACATTAACACAAAAAAAATACCAATTTGTCAGTATAACACAGGCAGTATGTCTAGAAAAATATTTTTCACATACTAGCAACACATTTTTATACTAGCTATACAATATACTGTACTATGTTGGTAAACCAATTTTTTGTCGTTTTAAATTACATTACTTTTTCAAAATTTCCATCTGTGCAATTTATAAAGACTAAATGACATTTACCTTTCTGTAACAGACTTTGATGGCTGAGGGCGCCCTTGTAAACATTACTTTCAACCCGGTGTGTGACTAAGCTTTATTTAATTTGTCTTTTTAGTTATGTAGTGGGGTCATGACCCCCGGCCAGCCAAGTGTTGCCCATTTGGATCAATACAGGACTGCTGCTCTTCCGATGATGATCACAGTCTGCATCACTGACGTTCAGTACCGAGCATCTAATTCAAAAATAATTAAATCATAATTAATCAAGACAGGTGCACAGCGTCTGTGACCACTGATTTGGATTTGGCGCTATATAAATCCTTAACATTTTATTTGTATTATTAATAATCTAACCACTTAATTAAAACATTTGCTGATACGTACTGATCTGACGTTAAATGATAAAAATGTTACTGGTATTAAAATGATGATTATAATTGTTATTATTATTATTATTATTATTATTATTATTATTATTATCATCATCACATCATGACAACAGATAATTTTTCAATAACCTGGACAGAGCTTAACTATTTAAACATTTGCTGACCTATACTGAGGATATGTTAAACAAAAAAAATAATGATTATAATGATAAAAATAATGATGATATTGATTATAAGATAATAATGATGATAAAGGTAGGCTCCTTATGATGATAAAAAGATGAGAATAATCCTGATGATAATTGTATTGATTATTATGTATTCAGTATCAGGCTATGTCTGAAGAATAAACATGCTGTATATACAGCCAGTCACAGGACATTTGGTTCTGGATCTGTGAATTTTCAACAACATTTTGTTCGGCTTGCAAAATTAACATGAACACAAGAATGACTCACTTCAAGGTAACGTACATACAGCTGTCCGCACATTTCCATGGCTTGTAATTCTGTTTCACTCTATCCCACCAACCTCAGTTTGAGTACGTTCACCATCAGGTTAAAGGTCAATAGCCAGGTGGGCTTTGTCTGCTGTGCAGTAATACATGCATCGTTATCGTTATACCAAAATATTTTGCAATATAATATTTCGGCATTTAAGAAATATAATTTTGGCAATTTTATTGTCATTTAAAAATAATAAAATTAGAATTATGAAACAAGATATAAACAAACAATAAATGGAATAAGTTCCTTATGTTAATTGTTTAAAGTTAGACTGCTTTCCCTTAAATACATGGTTTAAAAAACTTGGACTGTTATTTATTTTATATAATTTCAGCAAACCTGCCTCGCAGCTTTACTGTATTTCTTGTATTTCTGCATTGCATTTTATGTAAAGGCAAAATCAATGATATATGATGATATGAGAACGAATCACCATGCACTTTGTTTTTTTATTTGATGTCACACACAGTTCTTTGGCGCTATGCATAAGTAGAGGTCAAATATTGATAATCTGAGGGGTACCATACCTGTCACTGTGCATTACTTGGCTGTGGAGAGAATCTTCAGATCTACAGGCCACACATCCTGTCATCACACAATGGCTACAGGCCTTGTCTCCCAAACCACTATTCAACAAAATAAATAATTAAAATTATTATGATAAATTTTGGGAATAAACAATCAGTTACTGAAAACATTAATATAATATTATTTTAAAACAATTAAATAAAAATAGTAATAATATTAAAATAATATCCGTTAATACTTATTTCAAAACAAGAATCTAATAATGCATGTATTAGTAAAATAAAAAGAAAATAATGAATTATCATTAATCTGTCATTTCTTACCTGTTTGTTTCTTCAACATCATTGATGGACTCACTAGAAGTAAGCTGTAAAGAACAAATATGTTATTATAATGACAATAATAATGGTAATGAAAGGGTACAGTGAATCTAAATTAACTGCTAGTTAGAAATCAGGTCTAGAATTTGCTTCTTTAAATCTATGATAACTGTTTTTTTTGCTTGTTGCTAATAAGACCTCACACAGAGAATGCATATACTAAAAATGAAATCTTGCCACATTAAATTGATCACAACAAAGGACATCAAAATCGACTCCAAGATTATTATTATCATGAATTAATAATAAATAATTAGTGAACCTGGAAATCTTGGTAGAAAGATACTTGCTTTGCTATCCCAGGGTCATGGGTTCAATTCCTGTCACATAAACAGTTATTAAAGGACATTTCCAATACAGTAATTTAAACTTTTAAACAGATGTAGCACAGAAAATATATTTTCACCCAACAAACACCTTTGGTCTCTGAGAAATGATACCAACAGCTTTCCCTATTGTCCATGAACACAAATGGTAACGATTGCACTATTTGTGATTTGCTAACTACACTATAATTATCAGTGCAACTTTTTACAATAAAGATAGTTGCTTTCTCATCATATTTGTGAAGACATACCATGCCATACTCCAATTCATGTTTATTATCATGTATTTCTGTAAACCTGTGCAACATATTCTACCAAAACAAAATCAAGTCTTCATTGATAGTTTAAAATATAAATCTGGTTTAACAAAGTTTTTAGGTGCTGGCCTTGTGATTTGAGGCAAGCGATTGCACTCCCCCATACCAAAATCCCTTAGTAGACATTACTCATTTTTAGGATATTTAGCCATATGGCACTTAGTAGATTTAGCCCTATTGATTATTAAACGCCTACTAATAGGTAGGTTTCAGTAGATATTAGTAGTTTTTTCACTTCATTAGCATATATTTTGCGGAGGTTTTCAATAACAATAACTACTAATATTCTATTACCATCTACCTATCAGTGGTCTATTGATAAAGTACAAATTGTTCTATCAGTCACCTTAATAGACAGACAAAACCTACTTAGAATCTGCTAATAATATGTTAATTTTATCTAATTATTGGGCCTACATAGTATCTTCTGACACAAACCTACTTATAAATTATGGACTGTCTACTTAAAATTATAAATTGATAACAACTATTTAGCACCTATCTAATATAGATATTAATATACTACCGCCAACCCTTTGTTAAAACGTCATACATTCTGAATTCATAGTTTTTCCCTACTTTGCTATGGACAAATAATAATTATGATGATGAAAAAGATGATGATAATGTAGAGGAAGCTGTGCAAGATTAATTAACAGGCCCTTTTATGTGAAGTGTCAAGCGAGGCCCGTAGCCTAAGTTACGGTTGGGAATTTGGAGACATTATCGTCGTCGTCAAATGTTCAATGCACACAGTCGGACAATTATAGATGATTTATGTTATCTGTTTTGTATAGAAATTAAAATCTGAAACCCATCAAATATCAGTTCAGGCATTCATTTATCTGTCTGTGGAAAATATAACATATGAATCATACAAAATGAAAAGAATTCAAATAAAATTTAAAATATGTAAAAAATATCTACACTAAATCAAAATGGAATATTCACTGCCTGTTGGATCCCTGTTTTAGTATTGCAGGGGTTCTGAAGGCTTTACAGTATAACCAATCCCAGTATTTCTGATAGATTGCTGATTAAAATGTAAAATTTAAGATTTTATATTCAGTACATTCTCAAATGTTAAGTAAATCTCATATATCCCAAAATTATGTTACATTCATGCACCGAAGTAGAAAGTTTAAATTAATAATTTTGATATGTTTCATGTTGAATGATTTTTAATGATATTATTACAGTCTAATATGTCCACAACATTAAAGTCCTATCCTTTAAACTTCTAACCTACTAAACTTTGCATATTTCAATATACATATATATTGCTTAAATCAAGGTCCACTCATTAAATTAGTATATATAGTATAGAGAATTTTGTCTGTCAATCTCAGATATCCAAATTTTAGGAAATTATGTTTTATGAATGCACCGAAATGACAACTTTAACCTAATAACTTTGATATGTATATGTTTTATGTTGTTTGTTGAATGGACTTCTTTAATAATAATGTTACAGTCTAATATGACCTCAACATAATAAAGTCCACTCTGCAAATGTTATAGCATAATACTGTACAGAGAATTTTGATGTTTATCAATATCATCATATTAGATCCAAATCAGGTTTTATGCAAGCATCGACGAGGAAAGATTAACCATAATAATTATGATATGTACATGTTTTATGTTATGCGTTGATTGGTCTTAGTTAATAATATTACAGTTTAATGGCTTAATGTAATAATATTACAGTTTAACGGTTTACAATAATATTACAGATTAATGGCCCCGGAACCCTGAACTCCCGACTTGGGGCCCTTGGCGGCCCCCTAGCCCCAATCATCAGGGCTCGTGCTTCGCTCGCAATCGGACCATTTCACTTCTCGTGGCTACGGCCCTGCTACTGTATGACGTGTGTGGCTGAACCGTGTTTAGTTGAATCATGGTAGAAAGAAGAAACAATCAACAATTGTCGGAGGGGGGGGGGGCGAGGTGGGGAAACACAAATGTACAGTATTATTTATTTAATAAAATAATATTTAATTTGTATACAATAAAATGTTATCACTGAGAAAACAGGTAATGATGTCAAAATATTGTATATACATGGAGGCTTCATGATCAAAATTTTGCCAAGATTTTGTATGTTGGTCCCTGGCGCAGCTGGGCTGCTGGGCCGCGGCTTGGTGCCTGGAATCGTAAATAGGCCGTGAAGTAAAAAGTTTGCGGAACGCTGTTTTAGAAGATTGAGTTCTGCATTAATTCAAGTTTTCAGATTATTTAAAGAATATGATGGTATTGAAAGTACCCAATTTTTAAGTTAGCAGAAAGTTTGAGGAAAAAAGGTCATAAATTGAAGTTGGTAAAAGGCTTTGCTGGACTAAGAGTCCATCAGAATTTTTTTTTTTCAATTTACATTGTTAATCTATAGAACAATCTGAATAAGAATATTATTGAGTCTGACACAATGAATATATTCAAATCTCGATTGGAAGTGCATTGGCATCGTCACCGTTGAAGTACACCACCTGCGACCGATTCGAGGATTGTCATGTACAGAGGGACACACAAGCCTAAGGGCTTAATACGTCTCAATATTAATATAGATCAAGGTAGAATAATAATAAAATATTAAGTATAAAAATGATGATTATGATAAAGATGACGATTATGTTTAAGCTGCAGGCTCTGGAGGAAATGAAATTATATAGCTTCTTTTTTTCTCAGTTTTTAAATATTCAAAAATGTGTCTCATTAACTGTTCTCAAGGTTTTCCTTAAACAGCCTTTTGAGTCTGACAAAAATCAGTTGTACAACTTATCAATTTTGTTCTTCACCTGGAGCCTGGCTTAATTGATGGTGATATTGATGAAGATAGGATGATGATAATGCTGATGATAATTGTATTGATGATTGTGTATTCAGTATCAGGCTGTCTGAAGTATAAACATGCTGTAATATTACAGCCAGTCACAGCTAGACAATTGGTTCTGCATCTGTAAATTTTCAATAACATTAATGGATTTTGTTTGGCTCACAAAATTAACATGAACACAAGAATGACTCACTTCAAGGTAACTTACAGACACTGCTCAGACGTTTCCATGGCTTCAATTGTGTTTCACAGACCTAATCCCACACATCCATTCTTTCAACCTCATTTTGAGCGCGTTCACCATCAGGTTGAAGGTCAATAGTCAGGTGACCCTTCCCCGCTGCTTTAGAACTAAAGTAGATGCAAATAATATAGAGAAATTGTTCAATGTTTGTACTATGCAGTGTGCTACTTCATCTTTACTATATCTGTTTTTTTGCCATTATAATGTTTCAGATTTATTACACATTTTTTTCCATGTTCATTTTCATGTTTATTTATGAATTAAAATACAAAATAATTTTAAAAAGATATATAAACAAACAAAATGGAATGCAAGCTTGGTAAACTTCTCTATTAAGAGAGTAGTGTCAGGCACTGCTGGTTAAATCTGATCAAAAAACCATGTGCTATATGTTTACCCACACAGCTTTCTGTGTTGCTTATTCAATCAGATTGTTTCTTTTAAATACGGTTTACAAGATTTAAAAATTTAAAAATAAAGAATAACAGTAATTTAAGAATAATATCCATTTAATGCTCATTTGAAAATAAGAATCTACTTTTGAGAATAAAAAAAATCTGGCTTATAAAACATTAATATAATATAATTATTTAAAAAATAAATAAAAATAAGGATAATAATAGTAATATTAAAAAAATATCCTTTAATGCTAATTTCAAAATAGGAATCTATTTATTGCATGTGTTAGTAAGTGTTTTAAAAAATTGCACTTACAAGATTGGCGGATCTCATAAAGGAGATAATTCCATAACTTTGGACCAATCACAGAAAAAGCACTTTCACTAAAATCTCTTTTTGTAATGGGAACTACAAGTCGTAGGGGATCATCAGAGGACCTCAGACCTACACGTCCAGGCTGAAACTTTTTAAGCATATTTTGAATAAAATATGTTGGGCCTATTTCATGAACACTACTGTACACATGCAGTATTAAAGTCTATTCTCTGCTGGACTGACAACCAGTAAAGTTCTCATAGTAATGGCGAATTTTTTTGCGCGCCGATAAACCAGCCTTGCGGCACGATTTTGATGTTTTTGAAGAAGCTGTACATTGGAGTGCGATTCTTAAGCTTCAACTTATTTTCCAGCATTCACCAGGTACTTTTAAGTGATAACTAACGTACAACTGTTGTCTCTTATACACATCTAGATGTGTATAAGAGACAGCCTTTAAACTTCTAACCTACCCGGCTTTAAATAGGCATTAATTTGCGAACCTGCAACTGATCCCTGGGGAGGAACACCACATTTAATTGGATAGCCATCAGGAAAACTGCCTGATACACATACTCTACTACTGTGTTCACAGAGATTATGAACTGAACCAATTTATAGAGTCTATAGAGTGTACTGTAAATGTAGCTTTAGTGTGTAAGAATGGAGACGCTGGTGTTCAGCTCATCGGAACCGCGGTCAGAATTTTGGTTCAGATCAACTTTAGGCCTATTACTTGCCACTACCTCAATAATAGTCTAAACTCTATGCATTATTTTACCCAGTGTCAAGATGAAAAGGAAAGGAAGCAACTTTAAACAAGAACATAAATAGATTAAAATTGTGAAAAAAAAAGGATAAAATTTAAGTCTGGGTTTTAAAAGGGCCAAATGAAATCATAATGCTTTTGTTTTCTGACATATACCTTGTATTTGTTAGTTTTTTTGGGTTTTTTTTTTGGTGTTTTATTATTTTTTTTAATTATTTATTTATTTTTTTTAATGGAAAATCTATGATAGTATAATTTGATGGCTAAACCACTTGCCTCTTAATAATAAAAATATGCTATTTTATTTTGATAGTCAACCTCGGGTATGTGAAATAGACTGTGACAAAACGTTTCGATTTATATTTACTAGCAAAGTACACGAGGCATTTGTTACCGTTGATCATGTGGAGAATGTTCCATTTTATATTGTTGCGTACAGGCCTATTTACTACACTCGTAATTTTGAAATGCTTATTAACGCAAAAGTTCAATAACACAATGACGAATTAGGCGAGGTGAACTGGGTAGAGAGAAATTGAAAAAATAAGTGAAGCTTGCACGTCCCCAACAAATTAAAAAAAAGAATAGAATTAACTCATTTTTAACACGATGCAACTATTACTTGTTGACTGGTCAGTCTTGTTATTAGTGAAATGTTCCCGCCAAATTCAGTTTAATGACCTTATCAATCCCTGAGATTGGAGATGGTACAACAATGGGCGTAGGTTCTTCTAGGATTTGGGTTGACAGAGCTACCTCTGGGTTAATTTAATTCATTTGTATTACTGCTGTGTAGAAGTATTTTTTACTATGTTTCGAAATATGCTTTACTGAGTCAGAAGCAGTCTTGCGACCATAAAAAATGCTTTGTTGACCCAAAGTTGGGTCGCGACCCATAGTACACAATAAGTAGGGATCTAAACTTCACAGTCTAAGCATGGTCTAAGTTTGAGCAATCGCCAGAAAAAAATTCTCATCAGGAAAGAGATAAATAAACATAAAGAGATAAATACTTTATTATCCTTTATACCTTCTGGGAAATTCAGACCATATTTAGTAAAAATTGATTTGAAAAACATCTGATTTGAAGTGCAAGTGTTACGAATTATGTGGACTATCAGAAAAAAACAAAAATTGTACAATACATATAATAATTATTATTAATAAACAAACACTTTATATCGATGGAACACGCGCATGCATAGTGCGTTCACATACAAAATCAAAACATAAAAAAACAGATGAAATCCTCACAGTAAATTACAAAAAGAAATGACACTACAACAGGGCCAAAACATTAAATTAGTTATCGAATTTGCAATTGTAGATTTTTAAACTTCTTCATTTTTATGCCATGAGTGTATATTAAGACAAAAATTTAATCTGTTTAAATTTAAAAAGTATAAGGTGAAATTTACAATAACAATAAAAACTCATTAAAGCATTACTATGGAGAAAAAAAAATCTCCCCAACAACATAAAAATGTCTCTGCCCGTGTAGTTAATATTGTGAAATTGTCCCTTAGAGAATGAAAGCTTTACTATTAATGAAAAAGCA
>NW_022758841.1:0-549 GCF_011630105.1 Anneissia japonica
TAATCTATTTAATCAAAATTTCAGAAGATAACTGCACAGGACTCAAATTTTTATTTTCTAAGAAACCTTTATTTAACACTCTATATGTTTATGAACGATTCTATGTCATGTACAACAAATATCTCAGAATGTATTATTTTGACAATAAAGTTGACTTGTATCTTGTATCTTGTATCTATCCCTTGAGCATTGTTGCTTAGGACCCACACATATAAATGTAAACGCGTGTGGTTTGGGACATACGCGTATTCCCGGCTATTGAATAACAAGTTCCTATTATTTGATATGTTACGTTTGATTAGCACTCCGAAAAGGTCCATTTAGACGAGTTAGCAACGCTACTAGACGTAGGCTAGCATTACTTTGACAACGCGTCTGAAAGACCTAATTTCAATGTGGCACACATCTCGATACGAACAATGCTATGTACGCATCTCAGCCAATAACAGGATGAGAAGCTCGGGATCTTTGCATTTTTAACAAACATATAAAGATGAAAGGAGGCTGAACAAATTTATTTCGAACCTAAATCTAGAGTGCAATATAAAC
>NW_022758842.1:0-893 GCF_011630105.1 Anneissia japonica
TATAATGCTAATAATTTTTTTTTTTTTTTTTAGAAGATGAGATTGTGTATTGTAATATTGCATTATATTATATTATGTTGTTATATGTATGTTAAAAGCAATAATAAAAAAAAAATTAATTCTTTCAGGGCATATTTTATTTTTAGTATGTAAGTTTGTAAAATGCGTCACCTGTTCACATAGGATGTCATCGGGACTTGTTATTATGTTTCCATTTTTGGTATATAAACTTTTTATTTGTTTTTTTTTTACTATTTAATTTTTCTAAGCCAAGAAAGAATTTCGTGTTACGTTCACCTTCTTCAATCCATTTGGCCTTAGATCAAATTTGCGTACCTTTAGCCTCAACTTCATACAGGTTTTCGAGTTCTCTTCTTTTTAATTACAATAGTATTTTCTATATTTTCATCGGTATTACAATTGATCATTGTTTTTTGATTCAATACATCTATTTCCTCTTGTAATTTTTGTTTTTTTATACTGATTTTATTTTTTTCGTCTTACCATAGTAAATAGAAAATTCTTTTACTTTTTTTAACGAGCTCCCATATGAAACGGGATTGAGAAGTGTTTTATTATCTGATATCGTTTTATTTATTTTATTTTTTATTTATTTGTTCTTTATACTTGGTGGACTTTTCAGTCAAAAAGACTGTTCTCCCAGAGTGCGCAGTATAGAAATGGAGAAAATAAAAAAAAGTCCTAACAATAGAAAGTAAAAAAGACACCAAAAAACTAAAAAGTAAAAATAAATAAATAGATAAGTAAAAATATATAAAAGTTTGCCCCATTTATCAATTAGGGTTTCTATTGACTTTGTATAAGATGCATCTTTTAGGAAGCTATTGTTGAATTTCCAGACCCCAAGTCCACGTTTAGATTCATGAAGATCT
>NW_022758843.1:0-1899 GCF_011630105.1 Anneissia japonica
AAAAAAAAAAAAAAAAAAAAAAAAAATGACCTTTCTCTTTTATGTTTTCATTCATGCAATAATCATCTTGATAGCTTAATTCATATAAGTGTGCTATGCAATGTTTGAGCTACACAATAATGTGTGGGATTTATGCGTGGGCGGTAGTATGGGCACATTAATGGTGAGTGTCCAGGGGAAAAATAATTTATTCATACTTGGAGGTACTGTATCCTTACTAAGCTAGTCCAAGGCCACACACCCCACCTGTATTTATGGAGGGTGGATGTGTGTTGCCGAAAAACAGGCAGCCGCCGAAGTTCAACAACTTTTTAGCGTTATTCAGGATCCGTGTTTGAAATGTACTTATTATATCATTTCCATAAGCATTATTTTACCAATATCATTTTTAGAAACAAGTACACATTATAGTCTACAACTATGCATGTTCGTAAACACATCCAATTCAGTTTGTAACTGCACTCTGATGTGCTTCGAACAAATTTGATTTACAGAAAATTCGCCACTGTTGTTTGTTACATATAAAATAATGAGGCCACATACGTAAAAATAATACTCAAGCGATCTTTAATTTAAATATCTGTCTGAAATAATATACAAAATTTTGTACCACCTTCTGAAGCATTATTAGCACGTCTTGAGATTTTGTCAAAACCATGTACGCATGTGTCAAGTCTTTCCAAGTAGCAGAAGCATTGGCTACAACATAACTTTTAAGTCTGAATTTACTGTTTTGACGCATTTACATGGTCTAATATATCAACAGAAAATCACGCTTTATAGGCCTACTAGATTATGCAGGGAGGTTTATGTATAGGAATGTAGTATTATGAAGAGCAGCTTTGTAAAATTCAAAATAATGTTTGTACCACTTGCCCGGCACCCAACTCGATAATATCTCAAAAATCTATAGTATTTTTTTTTTGCAGGAGAAGCCGGCCCAAAGTACTTGTATGACGTTGTGAAAAGCCTACGTTTTCAGCTTTCATTAATCAAACTTATATCTCAGCTTAACCGTGGCCCTGTAGTCTGACTGACTGAACAAAGCGTAGGTGGATGATGGTTGCAATAAACCTTTAATTAAACTTGGGGCTATAGTAAATCTTGACCGACCGACATCTATTTTTTAAAATTTTATTTGGCATCATTGCCCTAGACAGGGGCGGATCCAGAAATGTCCAAAAGGGGGGGGGGGCGGAAGCGGGGGCCGAAAGTTGGGCCGATTGAGACAACACTGTCGTAGGGGGTCCGGGGCAGGGTCTGGGGCATTCCCCCGCGAAATTTTTGTGTTCTAGACGCCCGAACATAACATTTGAGGCATTCTGGGCTATCATTTTTTTCTTTTTCTCTCTTTTTTTTCTCTTTTTCCCTTTTTTTACCTCCCAAAAGGGGGGCCGGGGCCGGGCCGCCCCCCCCCGCCTAAATCCGCCCCTGCTAGAGACGTAAAAGCAGGAAACCCACTGTCACCAGAAAGACATGCTGGCTCCCCGAAACAATACAATAACAATGAAGAAAGTGAACCAAAAACGAAACAAAAAAGGAACGATTATTAAGAGATTAATGGCGTTCATTAAAGCATTGAGATTTATTTTCTATCTCTACGATTGAAGACAAGACGATTAACAATACAACTATTTACAGAGTTAAAGAGCAAGTGACAAAGAAGTAAATTTGTGAAGTAATCTCTGGAATATTCTAATGAAATAAGTTTTAAAGTGTTATTCTCTCCGCTGGATTTTTTTTTTCGATCTGGTCATTATGGCCATTTCGATATGGATATCCAAGTTTAGTGACATTTAAAGCCCCATTCCCGGCAAAATTTCAATTTTAAAAAGAAATCTAATTTTTGTATAATGTTATAAAGATTTATAAATATAATACGGAATTGCTAGTTTAACT
>NW_022758844.1:0-748 GCF_011630105.1 Anneissia japonica
GTGACTTACCGATATATCTCCTCGAAACTAATATTTAAGGCCTAATTTTCAGATAAAATACATTTATTCTCCACTAATGATATTTTTGTTTTAATAAAACCGTAATAAAAATAGTAACTTCTAAATTGTGCCATTTATTTTCAGCAATTTTTTTTTCAGGGCGCGCTTTGCGCATTGATATAAGTCCATCGTACTAATGGCTGGAGCCTAGCGCAGATGATATCGCTCTCCTCTACGCCTGTCTCTTATACACATCTTCTCACCGCCGCCCAGTACTACGCTTGAAAATGAGTGCCGACTAACGAAGTCAGGCGGCAATTACTAAATAGTTTTAAATATTAATTATATAGCCTATATATCCATATAAAATATTGTTCACCGGCAGATTCACATTAGCGTAAATTAAAACCATTATTTTGTTAATTATCTTAATAATAATATGAATAATGTAATATTGTAGCAAAAACGGTCTATTCTCTTCCACAGAGAAAGTAGGCCTTCTTATACACATCTAGATGTGTATAAGAGACAGTCTAAATACAGTACCGGACGGCGTTTATATGAAGTACATCGTAGTTCCTTAAAATATTAATATTTTTCAATACTAATTCATTTACAAGGCAAGGTCATGTAAGATTTATTGTATAATGGGCCTATGAAATACATTACAAAGTTTAGGGGATAATTAAATACGTAACACTTGTGGAAATAACACAATATTCATTATATAAAAAGAATGGTTATTTTT
>NW_022758845.1:0-1546 GCF_011630105.1 Anneissia japonica
CAAATGATACCCATAAACCCATATGACTGCATCAGTAGTTGTGCCAATTTAAACTTTTAATTTATTTAGCTTTGGCAAAAAGGACATTAAGGGATATCACTGAAGCTACATCTGAGGAAAAAATATAATCATGGCTTAAGTACTGTTAAGTTGAAAGAAAGGCCAGAGCCGAGAAGCAGAGAGGTAAGTTTCATTTCCACTTCATACGTTTGGATTTTCATGTGTCAGTAATTAGTTAAACTAATTAACTAAATATTTAGTCAGTGATTGATTGAATAATTGATTGAATACGTGATTGTCACAAGCGATTAATTGATAAAGTCAATTAAGCAGCTGATCGATCAGTTAATGAAGTATGTGATCTATAAATTATTCGATGAACCTATATGTTCATTTCAATTTGTATAAATTAAATTTTAATTAAACCGGATTTAAAATCTTCGTATTTAAATTTAAATTTGATTTCAGATGTTTTTTAACCTTGTAATTTTAGACACCAAGAAAACATAATTAAAAATTGTACACTAAATCATTATTTTTAAATTTAGGCTTTTATGCGCCTACTAAATTTGATATAATTGTGATATTAATGATAAAAATGCATAACACGTGGCGGAAAGAACGATTCTTAAGCTCTTGCAGACGTGCATTCTTATCTAGCCAATCAGAGTCGGAAAACAAAAAGATGCGAAAGAAAAAGCATCATGTGACCTAAATATTACATAAGAGAAAGCGCCAGTGAGTGTTTGTGCTGTAATGTACAAAGTTGATGAATATAACGCCAGTCAACTATTCAAAACTTGATTGTAAATTGAACTGGAAAATATAGCCATTGCTTTGCTAAATGAATGTTATAAAAGGTATTGGTCAAAAGGTAGATTTTTTTTTTTATAATTTTAGGCCTGGGTCCTACATAACCTGTTATGCCTAATGTTGTACATATCGTATCTGCCTCTGACATAAGCTATTGCTTCTTAATTACGGTATACTATAGTGTAAGTAGCGCATAACTATGCTTAGATATTGTTTTTTTTTTTTTTTTTTTTTTTTTTTTTCGGTGTGGAACTTATTTAAAAGATAGCGCTTACAGTGTCAGTTCTTGTAGACTTACAATTATGTCTTTCTCACGATTCTTTATATACTATAACATAACATCAATTGAAATTTAACATATAAACTTCGCTACACTACACTTACCATAGTACAGATGAGTGGTTAATAATCGGTCCGCATAGTTCGAACCACCAATCAAAAATGACTGGCTGAAGCCAGTATTTGCATACATCACCCTATATAAGAGTTTAAGATCGGCATGTATTTGAGTTCAGTTGATAGCGGCACCTTCCTGGGTGAGTGAACATGGAGGAATAAGAGAAGGTGAAGCTATATAGGCTGAATTACACAGGTATATATATACTCTAGTTGTTAAAAACAGTTTACATTTTAATAATGTTGCAGTACCTCCCTGTACATTGCTTGATTTTATGTTAATTTTATCATGTATCTTTTAGTGTGTTTCTTATGGATGCATTTTGGATTATGACAA
>NW_022758846.1:0-655 GCF_011630105.1 Anneissia japonica
CAGCTTTGTTTAAATCATCATTTTTAATACCAGTATTACCAGTATCATTATTATCATTATTATTTATTTAACATCATATCAGTACAGATCAGCAAATGTTTAATTTAATGGTTAGATTGATAATAATAATAATAATAATAATATAGTGTAATGCTAATGATTTATATACTGTAGTGTCAATTCCAAATCAATGATCAAAGGCACTGTGCACTTTTTTGATTTTAATCATTTTTTAATTAGAAGCTCGCTATTCAACATCAATGATGAAAGATACGACCAGCATTGGAAGAGCTGCAGTCCTGTGATGATCCAAATGGACAACAGTTGGCTGGCTGTAAATGTCATTTAGTCTTTAAGTGGACAGATGAAAAATTTGAAAAAGTCAACTACTGCCGCTATAGTCATTTGAAAGGGTAAGCTATGGATTCTTAGCTAGTATGTTATTTGTCTCTTATCATTGATCACTTTACTTTCAACAAAAATAAGGACTAGAAAGCTTGAAATGCTTACAAAGAAAAAGCATTAAAACCAGAAACTGAAATAAAGTACATGAAAACAAAATTGAACTATATGATCTCCCTTAAGTGACTTATTCCAATATAGGACACCTGAGTAGTCGTGAATAATAAACTGAACTCATTCAGCTGATGAAGTC
>NW_022758847.1:0-1002 GCF_011630105.1 Anneissia japonica
AGCAAATCTACTAACAACACATTTTTTCTCTGGTGTCATTGCTTCCTATAATACTACTGAAAAAAGTAGGAGACAGGTTTTTTTTTTTTTTTTTACTATTGTTGGCCTTTGAGTTCTGTACAATCGCAGGTTTTGCATTTAACCATTAAACTTTAAGACTGATCTCTTTTGCTTATCTCAATAATACAATTGAGAAACCGAACTTGTTCAAAGTCTGCTACTTTCCATAGCTAATCGTTTGCCTGTATTTTGAAAGTGATTCCGTGATCAGATTCGTGCAAACAGCGTCCACTATTATTAATGTTGAATAAAATATATATATCTCGGTATCTTTTTTCAATATTTAAACATCATAAAAAATTACAAAATAAAAATCTACTGTCTAGCAGCCAAAAGCTGAATTGAGAACTTGAATGTACAGATTAATATTTACATACACACGTTACTTAAAATTACAAGTCCTTATACAAAAATATATTTTAAAAATAAAATTATGGTATAATGATACAAATATTATTATTGATGCAATAAAAAAACAGAGAATGGAAATATTTATTATGACCATAATAACAAATAATTGAGATTACTATTTTAGTTTCATATAAGGTACTGATAAAAAAGTTAATAACAATACTAAGACTGTAGTATAAAATCACTTGCAATCGCTCTATCCCTACTCGTACAAAATGGTACCAAAACAGCCTCTATCCAGCGGATATGATTGAGTCTGATGGCATATTTTTGTTGTTGTTGTTTTGTATTTAAAATGTAATAACCGCTCAGAGCAAAATCGATTTCTATTATTTTTATGATGCAAATGGCAAGAAAAGGAAATGAAATGAAACACAATTATTACTTAAAAGTTTAAGATGGTGACTATCAATAATAATATATCTTTGAATAATTTAATTAGGTCTTTTTATGTAGGTACTGGTTGTAGTATAATAATACAACCAATAATAACATAATTTAAGTCTTGGCACACCATGTGCAAGAATATGC
>NW_022758848.1:0-697 GCF_011630105.1 Anneissia japonica
AGGCGTGATGACGAATAATCACGAAAATGTATTTAAATTAGAAGAAATTAGTTTTATTAAATATACCAAACGGTCATGCAGTAAATTGAGTCATTAGAGGGCTTTCGTTATCTTGTTTGAAATTCAATTCACCGAGAGCCTTGAAGGTGCGTGCGGTCTTGCACGTTTATTTTCACTGAAACTGACAGTTGACATCGAACACACGCATGCAGTCAGTTAAGTACAGTATTTACGTGAATACTTAATTCACTGAATCGTTGCTAAAATTTGATTGCTATGGTTAATTGGTACTGGTTATGGGTATGGTGGATAAAGCCGACCTTCTATGGACTCCGAAGGTGTATACGGACCATGGTTCTTAATAGGCTACGTCCCCCCACCCACCCACCACAATTTTTTGATGTATTGTTCTTCTCAGTTTTCCCATTGATTTTTTTTCCATCAGGTTATGTTTCTTATACTTTATAAGGCAGAGAACATTTATTATTTTTTTTAAATTTTTATATTTTGTGTTTTCTCTATATCAATTAAATATTGTCCAGACGTTGTAAGGTTACACTATTTAAAAATTACAGAATTTGTTACCATTTATTGTTGTATAGAACAATAAAAAGTAGAAATTAAAATTACCAAAAAACATTATAACGAGTTGCTTAATTACCAGTACTCAGATATTATCTTTCGCCCTTGAGCCCAA
>NW_022758849.1:0-524 GCF_011630105.1 Anneissia japonica
GCCCTTCTTTTAGGTTAAAATGATCTATCTTAAATTTGTCTTTCTTGAGTTTGGGACTATTATATATTTAAATAACTTAAAAGGATAAAACTAAAAAAGCCCTAAAAAATGAGCGCCAAACACGCAAAATATTTTTGTGTTTTTAATTCTAATTTCGTCGGAATTGAAGAAAACTCCCTAAAATGTGCAATTTATAGAGGAAAATTGGCCTACCGTAACAAGAAATGCGCGCAAAGAATTTGAGAATTTTAGGCACTTTCAGAGGATGCATTTGTCAATGGGTGGAGAAAGATTTTCCAAAGATGGATATTTTCCCCTTGTCCCCCGGTGTTTTTAATTCTAATTTCGTTGGAGTTGATCAAAACTCCCTAAAATGGGCCATGTTAACAAGAAATGCGCGCGAAATTTGAGGTTTTTAGGCATTTTCAGGGGATGAAAGGGCATTTATAAAGGGGTGGAGAAGATTTTTCAAAGATAGATATTTTCCCTTTGTCCCCAGTGGTTACGCCATCGGGCAGCATAGA
>NW_022758850.1:0-799 GCF_011630105.1 Anneissia japonica
AGTGTGTTTTAATGACTTTTATGTTCTTCAAAATTCTAATTTTCTGATTGTAACATAAAAAAAAATTAAAAAAAACCAGCTCACGGGTCCTGAAAAGGTAGGTCTAGAATTTTTTTCCGGTCACACAAAAATCTCCAGACATTATTTTTTGCCCCCCGGTTCCGCCGGCCATGTAACTAACCATAATATCTGAAGAAACTTTCCCCACAGTGTTCATGAGGGTGATAAGGCATATTCTTTGTACGCCGCCTTCAGGAATGTCTACGGAAGTAGGTCAGATGCTAAAAATATAGATGACTAGCTATTTTTAGCAGGTCATGTCAGTGGCAGTGAAGATGTTCAAGTGCGTTCACCTACTTCATGTCACCATTAACTTCGAGTTTTTATTTTTTTAAATACATGAAATGTAAATTACTATTAAATGGAATGTGCAAATACATATATTTTAATATTTTGATATGAAAGTATAGTTGATTAAACTATTAAATTAAATCATAATCGTAACAACATTCCTAGGCAGGCCTTTATTATGAATAATTCAGAAATTGATAAATGCAAATATGTACTCACTTCTGAATCTGTTAGAAGAAAAAAGAACACGCTAAAATTATATTCAAATTACTTGTAATTAATAAAAATCGTAAAAAACAACAATCATACTAAAAAAAAAATACAAAGAGTATTAGGCCTATGATAATCAAGCATTGTAAAAAAAAAGACAAAATGAATAAAATTAATACCCAGTCTGAAACACACGCACCAAAAAAAAAAACTTTAAAAATACAGAACCCTTTATAAT
>NW_022758851.1:0-14256 GCF_011630105.1 Anneissia japonica
TATCAGCCTAGATAGTGAGGCAATGGTGAGTGAAAAACGTGGAGTTAAATTATAGATGCATTTTTGATATTTCATTAACGGTTTGTATTTGAAGAAATGATACATGGTCCTTTATAGATAGGAAACTTTGTTTTTTTTTTTATTTTATGATATGCATGCGAACTTGATTCCCCAACGTAAAGCTGGTGGGTGCACTTACTCTGTAATAAATAAGTAATTTGATAATTATTTGTTTGATGATTCTTTGTGTCTCTTGTAAATACATGTTCGGACCTTTTGTCAGACGGGTTCACAGAGGCCGTGTGACACCATGGTTATACTATGGAGGTATGGTTATTCATACAGCATTTGTTCCACATGGAAGTGGTTGTGTTTGATGATAGCAATATGGTTTAATGTTCTATATCATAACAAGTACTATCAATCAAGTATGGCACAGCAGAAAACCTGCAAACTTTCTTAGTCTCTAATGACTCTTGATTGGATATGAAAACTCGACTTTCTAATTTGCATAGGCTTTACAGAATAAATTCTGAGTGGACAGAATTAAGGCCCCATAAAAAAATATTAGTTTACCTCCCTCACCACTTTTGGGGAAATTCTGATTTTTTTTTTTCAATCAACATATATTTTTACTTCAAACGGTCCTTTTTCCATCTTTTTTCACTTAAAAAGCTCAGGATTTCTTGCAAATACGTTTACTGGTACAACAAAAACATATTTAAAAAAAAATAAATTTGATTCCATTCTTATGACTTTTTATGTGTCCCTAACCATTGATTTACTTGTGAACATCGGTAAAATGGGGGTGGGGTTAGCAAAAAAAAACAAAAAACAGAGAAATCCTCCCCCCTCATCAGTTTTTTTTTCTTTGCTAGAGTCATAAACTAATAAAAAAAAATATGGCAGCCTAATTCTATTTGTGGGAACAGAAATCATTCTGTGGACAGAATTATTTCTGTGAGAGAAATAACTCTGCGGTGACAGAAACAAAATTATGTAGCACAAAATTTATTCTGTACTACAAAATAGTTTGACTGAGTAATAATTCTGTGGTACATATTATTTCTGTACACAGAATAGTTTTACAGAAATAATTATGTAATAAATATTTGTTTCTGTAGACAGAATAGTTTTACAGAAATAATTATGTGGTAAATATTTGTTTCTGTTAAACACAGAATTACTTCTGTACATATAATAGTTTGACAGTAATAGAGACTGGGCTAAACCTCACTCAACTTTTTGGGTTAATCATGAATGAATCATGGTGTGGTGGTAATGTTTATTGTTAAAACACACATTTTAAGTAAATATATGTATTTTTCAACCAACGTTTGCTAGCCCGATGTCCAATAAATGTTGTGCGGTAGCGCTAACACGGCCTCAGTCCACTGAACCCCGGTTTGAAAGCATAAAGATTTAATGAATCAGTTTGTGGTTACGATACGAGACCTAGCACTCAAAACTTTTTTTTGCATTTTTCGTTTTAATAGGCCTATCTGTCTGGGAAGGACAACATTGTTTAGATTACATTAAAATAATTAATAATTTGTATTCCATAAAATTTCATCTTCTAATACCCCTTTTACACTGCCAAGGTTGGAAGCTCGTGTTAATTCCAGAATGATACTGGATACATATTGAGCGAAAAAGTCTGGGTTGATCCAGAGTTGCACCCACACAGGCAACGAATGCGGGTTCAAATACCACCCTCAATTTCTGTTGTGATGGTGATGATCACTTCGCTCGAGTTCCTCGCGATGAAGCCGTAATTATTGACGCAGTGTCTGCAGATTTTTTTAAATTTGAGAATTAAATCAGCATCTTTGTTATCAAGACTATACGGGAGTACAGGAGGTTTAGTTTGAAAAATTTCTTGGCCAGTCTGTTGCTAGTAAAGTAGTCCCATTATACCTGACCACGGCTGCAGTAGGCGTAGGTAAGGTCTAACTCCGGAATCGAATTCGGTGTACCGTTTACACTGGTGACTGTTCCACGTTGTCCGGTGCTGAATGCGTCTCCCGCACATCGAACCTGGGATGTTTGGCAACCCGGGTGGTATTTTTTACCGTTTACACTAACCACAACTCAGGAGTTTCTAGCCCGGGTATTGTAAAATCCCAGGTTGTGTTGGAGAGTTTTGCTTGCAGTGTAAAAGGGGTATAAGAAGGTGGTCAGTGACACTTCATTATAAAAAAGCGAATTTGTGACCTCGGCCCATGGCCTACCCAGCAGTAGGGCTATAACCATCCAATTCTGTAAGAAATTAGACATTATTATTATTATAATTTATTAAAGAACCAAATAATTCTCGGTTTATATATTTTAAGTATGTAAGAAAATAGACATTTATTTGGTAATTGATTAAACCAGCGTTCATATCGCATCGCTGCTACACTCTGAGGCCTAATTGTCCAACGTACACATTGGATACTGCACGCTTGGCTACTGTTTATCGATTGACGGTTGCTTTCACTTGTGGCCGCTTCAACCAATCCACATGAAGTACTGTTCAAATGAAAAACTTTCTCTTGTTGATCTTAATCTACATTTATTATTTCCAGGATGTTGATAACATGATCCTAAGCATTGAAAAACGTAAAAACCTCTCACAAGATGACAAGTCTGAAAATGCATTGCTTCGATCTAGAATTGACGAACAGAGCAGATTAATATGTATCTTGAAAAAAAGGGCGGATGAAGAACTTGTGAGATCACAAACACTGGAGCGAGTAAACAATGAAATGGTGCAGTTCCGGGACCAAGCCCAGCGGATCATTGATGTTGAACTGAAAAAAAAAATGGTTTACTTGAATCCAGATTCAGCGAGCTCGCCGAAAACCATCAAGAAATGATTCGCTTCAAGGATGAATACAAACAAACAGAATAAAAAACTAAGGGATAAAAATTCAAGATTGGTAGCGGAAAATAAAAACCTGTTTTCATCAAAGCTTCTGGAAAAAGATGAACAGATTCATGCTCTTCAAAAGCAAGTAGAAATGTTAAAGGAAGAAGTTGCAGAAATGAAACTGCTTTGACGAATTATGGTGAATTGATTTTTTATTATTTTGATAGGCATCGAGTTACTATAATATGACCTCATGTAGGCTATGTTTTCTAATGTCTAAATCAGCTTCCAAAACCAAAACATTTTGAAGAAAACAAGAAACAAAGCGTATGCAATGTAACCATCTAATTAATTTTTAAATACTCATTCTTGAAAGTGAAATTCTACATTTTAGAAATTTTGCATGAAATCTGTCAACCATGGTGTCATGGTCGAGGTTGATTCACCAATCACGATGTATTTCAAGCATCATGGGGCTATCCAAACGAGCATTTGTCATAATAGAATGCAAATTATTTTTAATTAGTCTCATTGAACTATTATTATTATTTATTATTAATAATAATAATAATAATAATAATAATAATATATGTGTTAATAATAATAATAATTATTATTATTATTAACACATATAGTTTAATGAAAACAATGTGGTGGCTAAACGAACATTACATGTAAATATTTTTTTTATTTGTTTATTCCCCGACAAAATTTACTCCCCCCCCACCCGACGGGGGTTATTGTGATAAGATTTCATTGTGATAAGATTTCAAACTTTTTCTTGTATTAGTTTTTTGTTCTTTAAATTTTCCCTATATTTTATCTCTCCAGGTTTGGTTGTGACTGTTTGCCGAACATTTATACCAGATGAGGTATTTTAGCTGTATATTATTGTTGATGACGACAATGGTAACTGTGACAGAAAATAATGACAACAATAGCAGAGACCATCTTAAACCAAATTTACTAATTTATTACTATTGAATTTTTGGACAAATTTAAAATTTTGTATTCGATTTATAGAATTTTTGTATTTACAGCATATTCGTTTATAATTGATTTTATAGAACATTCTGGTTTTTTAAAAAAATAGCATTAATTTTCATTTTTTCCCAGAACTTAATCTGGTGTCCAGAGACTTTATTACAAAGTATATTAACTCAGATTCACTACATGCTGGACAATTGGAAAGGAAACGCTCATACTTCGAGAGCCCGTGATGAATTCTCTCAACTTTGTCATTAAAAATCTGTAAGTTTATCCATTACTTCATACATAGAAATTTGTCACCATAAGTAAATTAAGCATTTAATCATGATTATCATCTTGTATGTGATGTTAGGGGTGTCCTTATATCCATCATGGGCTTACATCTGAGAAACCATGCTAGGGGGCGGATCCAGCGACGTCCGAAAGTGAGGGGGGCGCGATTGAGAAGCAACATACTCAAGGGGGTCCGAGGGAATATCCCCATGAAATTTTTGTTTTCTAGACATCTGGAAGTAACCTCCCCCCAAATCCACTCCTGCATACTATATTTTTTCTTATACCCTATTAAATAAATATACTAAAAATTGTTAAGCTTTCTTTTGTTAACTTTGTATCCATCTATATTACAGGCAGTATTCCATTCGTTTATTTTATTTGTAATTTAGCTAAAGATATTTTTAACTTTGTTTTCTCAGGTGTATTACTTGGAAGAACTGCTTAGTCCCGTAGTTACGCCTTTCATTTGTGCTTCAGCGTTAGGAAGAGGGCGTTAGACATTGTTGATTTCTACCATAATTTTACAGTAGATGTAGTAGGTGTTGGCGACGTGTGTTCGTTTGCAGAGATGGATATTAGGAGACATGGAAATGCAAGGGTACTTAATTTTTCACGTTTGAATATCAGAATACTTTTGACTACTGATTACAGTTGATTGAATTTGTACCATATGTGTTTTATGAACCACTTCTCTTGTAATACCCATGTATTTCCTTTTTCTTATTGTATACCTCTTGTTCTCTTTATTATTTAACTTATAAATGACTAGTTCAGCAGTGTATCCAGGATTTCGAAAAGTGGGTTACTAAGTAGTATTAATTTCTATTTTAAATATGAAAGAATAATGCACAAAATTGGACTAATAGAGGCAATGTATTTATTTAAAAAAAATTTTGTTCAGATAATGAACATTTTATGGCAAATTAATACAAAATTAATATATAAAGTTACTTAGTTTGCGTTTTGCTTCCATTAATTTACTATTATTAAATTTTGTGTCACGTTTGAACAAATAAGAAGGTGATTTGGCACTCTGAGCACACTCTCTGGGTATGTGCTGTAGTTAATTATATGCAGTGTTACTGTATTTTTTACGTTGGATGTCTGAGGGAGTCGAGTCAATATCAACAAGCAGAAGATGGAAAAACTGAACTGTCTTCCATGCACTTTACTGTAAGCATTACTTAGTCAATGGTCATTATGTTAATGATTTCACCTCATCACATAAATCAAATCATCATACGTTTATTTCACCATGGCCATACCTACATATAAAACAAGACTTAAGTCTGGTTCTCACGAGAGACCTACTGTAGTTGTATACGGATCGGGAGCTAACCTTTAGCGCTAACCGTGTGAGAACGCTTGATCGGTTAGCGCTAACCGTTAGCGGCTATTGGTTAGCAAATGAGCACTTTTCTATCATCAACCAATCACCCATACACGTTTACAATTTCCAATTTCTTATTGGCTAGTGATTCGATCATCATATTCTTGGTATCCGGATCGGGATTTTCTGGTATGTACGCATGACAGCTAACGGTTAGCAGGATCCGGATCCTGCTAACCGTTAGCTGCCGTGTGAGAACATAGCCATAGATGAGGACCAACCTAGAAGTTGAGTTTGTCTCGGTTGGCCCTTTGACAAATTACAAAAGAAAAAAGTACAAAAAAGGAAGCAATAGCATAATCAAGTTTAGCATAGTAAAGGTCAAAGGTTGAAACCTGAAGCTCTGGGCTCACAGGTTGGTGTGCCCGTCTCTCTTTCCTTGGTAGACATTTCATTTATTGCATCATAAATACTGTACATATAAGAATATAGTTATAATGTGGCAGGATTGCGCAAGAGTATAAGATTGATCTACTGTCGAGGGGCTTCCTCATGACAACAACGAATAATATGAAATATAGAAACAATTATAATTCAATATGCACAAATTAAGATATTAAATGTAAACATTGAACATGATGAGTATGCGTTTTATTTATTTATTTTTTTCATTTCACTTTTTCTCATATCTAGGTACAAATGTGCATTCTTGACACAGCTAAACAGCTAATTATTTTGCCATATATGGAACACTTCACCTGTTACGTCTTCATTGCATTATACCTGTCTCTTATACACATCTATTATCATCTTGTATGTGATGTTAGGGGTGTCCTTATATTGTCTTATGCTTAACATGGTAGTTTAGGGTACTCTCGGCCTATAATCAAGTAAATAATGGGATGAAGATATTCCATCTGTCACTGAATTGCGTTATTTCAAATTTTGAAAGATAAATATGTTTTTCCAAAAGAAAGTATTCTTTTAAGAAATTTTAAACACCATCATGGTTTAATGGAAATTTTCTAAATTTAGCTGTATAAATATAATATTTTATTAAAATAAGCAGCAGATTAATGATAGATGGAGATTCAAAACCAAAAGAGAATTACTTTATTTGTAAAGTCCTGAGTACATAAGAAATTATTTACACAGAATTGTTTCCATTCCTCTTCAGTTACTAAAAAAATCATTTTACTGGACCATTTCTCTAGTGCCTTACTGTTGTATTGTCCTTTGTTCTTTTTACCTCTTATTAGCTCAACATAGAATATTTGGCATCCTTTTTTACGCTGTAACATATATCTATATAAGGTAGATCTAAATGGACAATGCAAATTTCTATCAAGATTTTCAAGTTCTGGATACGCATGGAATAAAGCGTTTCTTATCCCCAGATACCTTAGAAAATTAATATTCAATTTAAATTCTTTACAAAATTCCTCACGTTTTTTAAATTTACCTTTACTATCGAAGAAATCGTTAACATATTTTACACCTTTCTCGTACCATGCTTTGTAAAATAATGTGTGATCACTGTGTGACTTTATCACCATTAATAACAACAACAGAAGACACTTAATTATATAACGTTTTGACCCATCTAATAAATTAAGGTCCAAATCCAAAAAGCTCTAGACATTTAAAGAGAAATTTAAATGAAATGGAGTCGAAAGCTTTTTCGAAATCAACTAACAGAAGCAGACCAGGAATTTTGTATTTTTTTGTTTGGAGTAGAAGATCATAAATCAATCTAATATTTCACCTATGTATCGCCCTGGAATGAAACCATTTTGATCATCAGCTATTAGGTCGGGGATGGCTGTTTTTATTCTGTAAGCCAAACAAGCCGAAGCAATTTTATATGTAACATTTAGTAACGAAATGGGTCACCAGTTTTGTAGGTATTGCCTTGGGTTTTTCCCCTTTGGGATCAAGGTAATGACACCTAATTTTTGTGTTCTTGATAGTTTTTGGGTATCGAAAGCCATGTTAAAATATTTAATCAAAAAGGCAGATAGATCTGACCAAAAAAACTTGAAAAACTCAACGGTAAATCCATAACTACCTGGGCTTTTGTCTCCTTTCATATTTTTTAGTGAATTTAAAATTTCATCGTACGACAGCTTACCTTCCATCGCTTTGGACTTTTTATTACATAGAGGAGGAATATGACTAGAGTATTTCATCACATTTCAGCCCAACATTCTTGTTCTGAATACAGATTATTGTAAAACTTGTGAGTTAATTGTAAAATACGTGATTGGTCTTTAGTGGTTTCACCATTGTCCAACTCTAATTGATTTATTGATTTCTGGGTAGCATTTCTTTTTTCCAAATTTAAGAAATAACGCGATGGTTTCCCATCTATGTTCAATCCAACGGGCTTTTGCTCTAATTCTACTTGTTTCAATTTTATTTTTTCTTAAGTCTTCCAGTTCTTTTTTGGCATTTTCATAAATATAAAAGTTCTCTTGGGTTACTAAATTTTGTTTGGATAGTTCCCGCTCTGTATCATTAATAAATTCTTCCAATTCCTTTTCTTTTTTCAAACGAGAGGAAAATGGTATTGTGACGCCTCTGATGTCCAAGAGTAACATTTCAAAAAACATCTGATCATCAATTATAGATTGGAAGTTCTCATTTTTTATCTTACTAAGCATTTCAAAATTATAGGGAGAAGCCATAAATTTTTCTTTGGTCTGCCTAATTGAATTTTTTACACATTTAACATAGTCTGTATTTCTGTATGTCTAAGTAATGAATTGTTGAATTTCCAGAATCCCTTGCCCTTTTTTGTTTCAGAAACGTTTAAAGACAATGTTATAATTGAATGATCGGTTCTATATCCAGCGTCAATTTCTGTATTTTCAGTAATAGATAGTAATTCCTCAGAAATTATAAAAAAAGTCGAGCCTTGCCTGTTTTACTGGATTTTTTTTGTCTCCATGTAAATCTTTGGGTACCTGAATTAAGCACTCGCCATACAACCACAATATTTAATTTTTTCATAAATTCAATAATTTTCTTTTTGAAATTTGGATGATTTAAACGCACATAATTTTGAGTATCCATATTTTGATCCCGAACTAAATTCCAGTCCCCACAGAGTATGTTTAGTGGATTATCAAATTTTGTAATTATATTGCTCAAGTACTTAAAAAAATTAGGATTATCCTCATTTGGACCATATACGTTAAGAATAGAAAACTGTTTCTCCTTAACAGTCAGACTTATGCCAATAATGTTACCTTTATCATCACTCTGAACTGCGTGGATTTTAGCATCCAGCTTTTTAGTTAATAAAATAGCACTCCCCGAGATCGATTAGTACCACTAAAGAAGCATTCTCCATTCCAATCAGATTTAAACATATTTACAGTTTCTTTTGTGACATGTATGTCCTGAAGACAAAATATATCATTTCCTTTCGATTTAAAAAAAAATCAAAAACATCTTTCCTTTTTTTACGATCCCCTATTCCTCTGCAGTTCATGGATGCAATTTTTAAAATTACCTAAACTCATTTTTACACTTTAAACTTGGTATATTATATAATATTAAGCATAAAACAGAACAACCAGAAAAAAAAAACATTCAAGACAAAAAAGAAACCAAAAACTAAATAAGCTAAAAAGCACATTGCCGTCGGGTTGATACAAGCGATTGTCACACTCGAGAACAACTCCCACCGAAAAAAAAAATCAATGTAAATTGGATGAGCGTGCCCCCCCCCCCCCCCCCCCAAGCTTCGATAAACCACACAATTCTACTATTCCAAAAAGACTGAATATACAAGAGGGTATTAGACAAATACCATTGTTACGCATAAGCTTCTTTCAGTCTACAAACCAAAAACTAATTTTGACTTTCCTATATTGAACAAATCATTTTAACCACGTTGTCATGGTCTATTTACTATTTTAACACAACCAATTAAAGAAATTTCTTTCACACAAAATTTAAACAGTTATAAATAAAATACAAAGAGATATTAGACAAATACCACTGTTATGCAAAGGCTTCTTGCAGTCTGCAAATCGGAGACCAAAATAAGCTTTCATATTTTGGATAAATCATCTTAACAATGTTGTCATAATCTTGTAAAAAAAATTTGCGCAATTTACCACTGTAGCATAAAAGAAGACATTCCTTTCATTTAAAAGCGAATGGTTTACCATTTCTGTCCCTCCATTTACTAGCAGCAAAACGAAGATAGTATTTCTGTTCATACAATTTTTTGACCTCACTTATCCATGACAAAAATATGAGGTGGCGTAGAATTTATTTTCGGTGGCCACGCCCACTGAAAAATATTTCTTCTTAGATCCCGAATACACGTTAACCGTGACAGCATAAGCCTAGCCGAATTTTGTTTGCTTCGAAGTCTTCGAATGGGGGGGGGGGGGGGGGGGTGCTATGGAGGAATTATACCAGATGGAAGGTCTGACTTCTCTAAATAGTGAAAATTAAAAGCTGTATGAAACCATGATACATATTTTCATGAATTTTCATGTTGTAAAAATTAGAGTAGTTTAATCTGTCATAATTATAAGTCAGTGTTGTGACAAAACAGTAGCAAGAGACCGGGTTAAATGGAAAGATTATGTTATGGGCTTTTGTGCCTCTTGGCATGAAGAGGAGCGGTGAGGTGGGGTGAAAGGTGTGCCATATGTTGTTTGATGAGAAAGAAATAATAAATTAAAACTTAAGCTTTGCACATACTGTGTCACACGACCATTGGTCGACTAACCCATCTTCGCCCTTCGTGAGCGATTGACAGTGCGACACTCTCTGTTGATTGTCTGTGGCAGACTCAACAGGTTGCCATTAAAAATGATCTATTGTGTGTACCTCCTTGTGTGCCCTTCTCCTTAGAATCACACTGGGCAACGACCATTGGTGCAGTGTATGTGTCCGGCTTTAAGGAACATGATCAACATTTGTGAATCTGTTGAATTTATACATCATTGGCAACTTAAGTGAAAAATAGTTATCACTCACAAGAATCTCCCAAAAATAACCCAACTCTCCCCCCCCCCTCCTTTTTTTAAAGTTATTTTTAAAAATGGAGGGAAAAAAAAGTATATTTAAATTTATGTGTGATAGTGCCATTTTCAGCCATCTGGAGGTGACATAATCATAAATTTAGACCCTTCATCTATGTAAGTCCCTCCCTGGACCCCTCCATTTAGAATTCCTTGATCTGCCCCCCCCCCTTTTTTTTAAAAGTTATTTTTAAAAATGGAGGGGAAAAAATTATATTTATATTTAAGTATGATAGTGCCATTTTCAGCCATCTGGAGGTGCCATAATCATAAATTTAGACCCTTCATCTACGAAAGTCCCTCCCTGGACCCCCTCCATTTTTGGAATTCCTTGATCTGCCACTGCAGATCTCCTGGAATTGACTTCCAACTTTGGACCCCTGCTGCAGAATAATTTTATTACCGTAAGTGTATTATTGATGTTTTTTTTAGCTGAACAAGATTTGTACGTCCTTGATGCTCAGAACACAGCTCTCACAATCTCTATCCGATCTATTACATCCATTGAAGGGGTATGTATACTGTAATTATTCAAAATTTCAAAGAGATATACCTTTCTTAAATGTCAATAAACTTAAAAAAGAAAAGGTTTTGAAGATATTTTTGTTGATATTATTGCATTGTAGTATAATAGTATTCTAAGCAGCCTGGCAGTACAGAACCAGCTACCAGCCGGGGACTCCACAAGCTGGGCCTAAACAAAAGGTTAAAGGAGGCTTGAGGGCCCTATTTCAGAAGAAAGGACAGGCTTACTTAGCAGGTATGTACACCAATGCTAAATACACTTATAATCTTTTACCCATTTTACAAATTTACTTCTCAACATTCAGTTCAGTTTTTTACTGCAATTTGTTTTATAAATAGTTGTAATTATTATTATTATCATCATCATCATCTTCAATATCTTCATCATCACATCATCGTCAGGCTACTATTGTTATTAATGTTATAGTATCTTGCATCATTGTCATTGTTATTATTATTTAATTTTGTAGTATTTAACAATACTGTAGTTAATAAGTTTATTTACATTCATTTCCATAATCTCCCTTTTCCTCAGTATTCAGAGTGGAGGAAATCTACAGAGTAGTATAGGTGGAGCGAGTCTACAGGTTTCCCAACCCATGGCCGTGGCAAGTACAGCCTCGTGCAACTTCCATACAATAGATATAAATTTCAGTGCAATTTACATGCATCAGGTAAAGCAACATCACCTTTATTTATCCAATTATTCATTTATTATTTATAAAAAAGTTGTAGTTTTGTACAAAACCATCATCATTATCACCTCCTTGTATGGCCAAGAGACTCACGGAATGAGTCTACAGCACCATCCTCACATACATGACAAACTGTTAATTACGACAATTTGTAATGCATTTTTCAAGTTTGAGAGTGCCATATCTGAGTATGAGGAAGTGTTGTGTCTTTAAATTGTTCACACATTTCAGTGGTAGATCCAGGAATTTTATATAGGCCTAGAGGGGTGTATTTTGACAGATAGAGGGACTAGACCCCCTCAGCCCCAACCATGGTTGAGACTGAGATGCACTCTAAGACTTGAATTTGTTATGTAATTTTTTTCCCTTCATTTTCCCACTCAAACCTTCAATCTGCCTATGCACGTGGGTGTGAACTCTGCCTTTAAACAGCTCCCTCAGCTGTGTACTAGCATCTTGAGATTGTCATCGTCATCATCGCAAGCATCATCGCAAGATACTGATTCCTTCTTAACAGTATCTTATATTTTAGATTTTTCTCAAATATTGCCACTTTATTTAACAGCTTCATGATCGCAATATAAATTCAATACCACAAGGAAAATGTTCCCCAAGTGGTACTCCTCGAGAATCATGGTTTCGGCAAGACACGCAGGATGATAATTCAGAAGATACGACACCGGCAATGTCGCTAAGAGCCCCCGAACCAGTAGTGGCTGAAAGTCTGCTTGTCGACACACAGCAAGAGACATCCACAATTGGAAATCTGACAGTGTGACCCATTTGACCTCAGATCGCATTTACATTCATCCAAGAACTTAGGGAAAAATCCCTACTATTATATAAGTGTCTTGTAAGTGTATAAGTTTTGTGAAAGATCTATCATGGAAAGTTTAGATTGGTCAAGATTATATTCTCTTTAGAAATAAATCTTAGTAGATAAAATGTAGAGTGTTGTTGATTTTACATAGACTGAAGTGAGAAGTTTGGCTTAATCATGTGAGAAAGATGAGTCATGGTTTGTTATTTTGTAATATTTATTGTTGTGCCATAACGTACAATTAGCAGTATACATTAACAAGAATAAAAATCATGAAAAATAATTCTAAGCTTTATCTGTTATGATAGTTTGTAAGCAATTAGCTGATAGCCTGATGTAACCAGTAGCCTGGCGTGACCACTTCTAGTGTGGCCTGACTGATAGTAGCCTGACTTGGCCAGTAGCCAGTGCCGATGTATACCACAGCCTGGTAGCCTGGCTTGTCTGGCAAGTCATGTGTTATCACAAACTCCAATGCGTACCTTCTTTTCGAAATACTGGGCAACGTAATGTTCTATGGTTGGTTTTATCTAATGAAGTCTTCGCATTGAGAATAGATTTTATATCATAAGATTTGATTGAAATTTCTTATTATGTAATAATTAACAGTTGTTAATTTCAGTTTTTGTCTTTAATTGTCTCAGGGCAGAAAATATAATGCGTTCTTATTCTTATTTATGATATTGTTATGAGTGCTTGTTCAGTATATCCACCAAGTATTAAACAAATGTATTTTTTTATTGCTATTGTTGTAATGGTAATATTACTAATATTATTTTTTTTTGCATTTAAATTCTTTTTATTAAATATTGTAATAATCATTTTATAGCGATTCCTCTAGTTATATTGTGCATGTATATATTGAATGGAAAGCCTTTTTAATAGTTTGTAGCTAATTTTTTAATGAAAAGTTCTTTAATTATATACTGTATCTTGCAGTTGCCTTTTACGAATGTTTTCTATGAGAATTGATATTGGGCCTATAATGTATAAACGCTGGAAGAATTTAAGAAAACAACAAGCATTATTTAAATTTACAGGTTTTTCTTTTGTAAAATATTGTGAATATAATATTTATGTTTTATTTATAGTCCCTAACAATGACATTTCAATATTTACATACTTGTTGTATCGTAAACAAATTTGTATAAACATTATACATTAATCATGGTATTCATAATCTACATTTCATCGAAAAAAAAATTTAAATAACCTGATTGTCGTGTATTTTTTGTCATGGCCGTGGGGAAAGAGGGGTACTGTATATAAAAATATATGTATGTATACCTAGATAATGGACTAATATTTTGGTAATTATTAACTACTTGGGGTTTTTTTTCTTTTTGCTCAGCAACTTTTCAGTGGGAGTGTGTCTGTGGGGGAGGGGTGCATCCCCACCCGGGACATGCTTTTCCCTTCGCTCTATCAAACTTAACCCAGTGTCGCCATTTTGTGCACTTCTTTCAGTGTCATGTTGAATCTAGAGTGTAAGTTTGACTATATACAACATAAATCATGTGCATGCATTGCATACTGTATATTAGGCGAGACTTTTTTTTACTTTGTTTCGTGAACATATTTTTTTGAAGATTGTCAGAGGAGGGCGGAAAAATAAAATGTTTTCTTATTTAGCAAATAGTTTTGTCAAAAACATCCGGACAGCAGAGAAAATAAAAACATTATTGGTGAATGTAAACAGTGTAATAAGAAGGTTAATGCTG
>NW_022758852.1:0-526 GCF_011630105.1 Anneissia japonica
GAATGGTGTCGGAAAGAAAGGACAATTTATCATTTGCTAAAATGGACAACTTTGGCCAAGCAATATACACGTGCTATAAATTAATTAATTCATTCAGGAAGGTGTTATAATATAGGCCTAGCCCATCCATGATTTATTGTACATGCAAAGTGGCACGCAGAGGTGCTAAAAGCAAGTTAATTGCACTGCTTTATGTTAATGTGAAAAAAAAAATGTTCTTCGGATTGATTAAGAACATACTAAGAGCTACTTGGATTTTACAATGTTTCTAGTTAGATGTTTAGATATACGATAATACAAATAAAACTTCGAAATAAGTGATAAAAGCCAACTTGATTCAATGTCTTAATACGAGGCTCGCCGGTTTGGCATAAGAAAATTTGAAACCAATTCCGAAAACTTCATTCCTTCGTCTTGAGAATTAATACTTCGCAAGTGATTCGGTGGTAATCGAGGCCTACAAATACCAGACTAGTTATCTAGAGGTCGTGGGTTCAATTCGCATGCGAATCCCTTGCTATTTTAT
>NW_022758853.1:0-1705 GCF_011630105.1 Anneissia japonica
TTTGGAGGTAGTCCGGTCCGGGGAGATACAGAATATCAATACAATTATTGTATTATTATGACCTAGAGTTAATTTATTACGGATTTGTTATGCTCTAACCTTAAACATTTCATAAACATTCACATCAACTTGATTGATCAGTATCAGAAATGTTTGTGTAAGTCGTGGTTGCGCCAGGCCCGTAGCCAGGGGGGTTTTTAGGGGTTCGGGCGAACCCCCCTTTTTCAGCGAACCCCCTTTTTGCCAGCGAACCCCCTTAGCCAGAAAACAATCCCCCGTTTCCAAGATAGTGCAATTTATTACAAAATGGGAGCATTTTTGGCACTGTTTATTTGTCGCTATCGATCGTATCCGATTGTAGAAATCAAAACAAAGCTGCAGCCAGCTGAATGACGTAACCAGCAAGACTTCAAAATGAATATTAATGAGAGGTTTGTTGCCTAGGCTATTTGACCAATCGCGTGCTCCGGAGTTTATTTACTTTAGCACGACGTCATCACAAAAGTTTGGGCGCTCGACATTTTTCATTACATGCGGCACGCCAAAAATAGCCTAGGAGGATGAAGCGCCGAGAAAGGATAACCGATTTTTTGCTTCAAGGCCAGCAAAGAAGAAATCACGAAATTTAAGAAGTTAGAAAATTCACCCTTGTTTTGCACCACATGCTCATGATACTGCCTGGCGGCGGGACCGGTGTACATTTTCGGGCTAGGCCTAGGCCCTAGGTCTAGCGTTGCTAGGTAGGGTCGTAGCCTATGTGGCCTATTATTTGCGAACGATTTCATTATTTATTTTGTAATCGAGCTAGCATAGGCCAGGGCCTAGGCTAGCAAGGAAATGTACTTGGTAATGTTTTCACGTTTCGTCAGAATTAACTGACATTATTCATAATAATATATTAATTATTTTTTCTCAATATATTTCATTTAAACCAAGACAGCTCTTAAATTATTGTTTATTTTCACTGTGCTAAGTTTTTTTACATAAACTGGTTCTTAAACATGTACATTTGTGGCATTATAATTATGTCTGGTTTTTTTTTCAATATTACCGTGCAAGTATATTTAAATAAATGGTTCTGTAACTTGTAAATATAATAACATTTTTCCTTGCCCTAATTATATATATTTCCATTGGAACTTAACATTTAAGTTATTTTGGTAAAAAAAGTAAAATGTAGGGCTGTCAGTTCCTATTGTTTCTTCATTTCTGCAATAAATAAAATATTATTTGCAATATTTCTCTTCTAATCAAAGACCTTTTACATACCTCCATATTTTAATATTGGTATTTAGCGATCTCATAATGTGCAAGGTCTGTGTTTTGTGCAGTCACTTAGTGGGTATTGCTAATTTTATCCCAGTTATATTTTTAGAGATAATATTACATAGTAGCATTAAAATATTAAGCATTGCTTTTTAATTTAAAAAAAAAAAAAAAAAAAAAAGTTTATTTCACAATAACATTTACGTTCTAAATCCTGTATTGGAAAAAGTAGTCTTCTTATCTAATTTTTAAAATTGTGTAAGAAGTATTTAAATATACATGAACATGCATTTAAATGACATGTACATGCTTTTAAAATTGTATAAATGCTCTGGCTTCGGGGGCTTGGCCCCCGGCCCCCACAGGGGCTTAGCCCTGGACAGTTAACTCTACTTAAACTCATTTAATTCAAAATGTATTTAATTTTAAACATACGGTA
>NW_022758854.1:0-806 GCF_011630105.1 Anneissia japonica
TTTTTTTTTTTTTTTCCTTCATTTATACTAAACTTATCTGTAATAAGATAATTTCGGTAATTTTCTCATTATATAAATTATATATCAGTTATTACATACTAAGTAAAAGCAATTTTTGAATTATGATAGGCCTATTTCTGTTATTTATTGTATTGTATTTAAATGCCTTTTATGTTTATATTTATTAATGGGGCAGCTGACTCTCAATGAGTTATAGTAAAATTTTGCTTAAGCTGCCCCTGACCATAATTTTTGTTGTACTGTACCTTTTGTGAATGTGTATTGGTCGAATAAATAAATGAAATAAATGAAATATCTAGCTAGTATCTTTGTTGAGAATTGATAATAAAGTACGCGACGACTTGGTAACGAAAGTTTGGCACAAGTTTTTTTAGATCCAGCTGTAGGGGGCGTCCCATTTTTCGTATTCCCACCATGCATTTCGGTGGAACACGGTGGAACACTTTTTTTGTATTTCTAGTATCTTTGGTAGTACTGTATAGTACCATGGATTTAGCCCTTTAAAATGTTGGCATTAAAGTCAGGCTCCAGGAAAAAACTTATTTGATATTTTGTACAACTGATTTTTCTAAGGCACAAAAAGCATACCTGACGAAAAACTCAGGAATGGTTATTTTTTAATATTTAAAAACGGGGGGAAAAGGTAGAAAAAATAGTGGTTATGCCTTTTCCCCCAGTTTCTTAAATATTCAAAAATCTGTATCTCATTAACCATTCCCGATGGCTTTTGTGTCTTAGAAAAATCGGCATACATTCTTCATCCGTTTAGTCAGCAAAATGTCTTT
>NW_022758855.1:0-352 GCF_011630105.1 Anneissia japonica
ACATGAAAAAATTCATAAAGGAACGAACGTATAAGACGGACATGATTCAAACAATAAAACAAAGCTAACATAAGCCTGACATTTCTCAAACAAATAACAAACGTATCGGACGGACATAGACAAATGATACTGTGTAGACGAATGAATAATTTTGTAATGAACAAAATATTTATGAACAAAAACAAACAAATATGAAACCAATGGACGGTTTTACAAATGAACATGTACCGGCACGCATGTAAAATGTGCAAGTTGTGATGATATATCGATTCTGTCTTTATTCATAAATGATGGATACTAATTGAAAGTATCCCTTCTTAAATTTTTTTTTTAATTTTATGGGGGGGGGGGG
>NW_022758855.1:384-755 GCF_011630105.1 Anneissia japonica
TTTATTTTTTTTTTGCACCATCTTCAGTACATTTCTGTACAGTACACATCACACGGGAAAAAAATCCGTCATCGACTTCTGTCTTAAATTGTTGAACCTCTGTTTGACAGCTTCTTCTCGCCATTTTCTCACTTGCATTAGGTGAATATAATCCAAATCCCCTTATCTTCCAGCCACATCAGCAGGTTGTCAGCAGCGTTAAAAGCTGTTGATGCGTTGAATCTTGGGAGGTGACTAACTCCTTGTTCATCATCAGATGAATCGTGCTCCTGCGATGTTTCCACACCACTGATGATTTGATCATCCGTTAGCCACTGATACCCTGGATCGTCTGCGTCTTCAGCCAGCCATTGAACAGGTCCCATCTACTC
>NW_022758856.1:0-620 GCF_011630105.1 Anneissia japonica
TTAACCATGCAAGTTTCCTACACTTTGTGCCCAACGTACAGGGCGCCCTTCTGTTGCTAAGTATAGACCTATCCAAGAAGAATGGCGCCCTCTGTTGTCGACGCCATTACTGGGGAGTCCTTTTGGGGAGTCCCTAATCCTCTAAATGGCAATGCGGTGTGATGTGTTTATAAACAAAGTACCATTGAGAAATCCAGCTTTTTATCTTGCAGCTGAGTAATGCCGTCACAGTCGAACCAAAAGTTTATCGAAGTTAAAAGATAAGTATATTATTATGTGTATTTAAAACAGAATAAAGATGCGACTTAGAAACGTCTGCTCTCTGATCTGTACTGGAGGAGGATCTAGGCTAGGCCCTAGGCCCTAGGCCTACTTATTCCTCTTCTTTTGGCAGGTCCAATGCGATTTGTCAAGCGCTTCGGTGTATTATCCGCGCAGCACATAACCAATTTATTTGGGCCTAGCTTAGAAGATTGCTCAGTCAGTGTGTCAGTAGGCTACTGGATAACATGACAACGACGTCTGTTTCCTATATGTAGGCTATCTGTTAATTTTTCATCTGCTATTATTTTAAACAGACCATAAAAATGATATAAATATTATTTAATAAATGCTATTAT
>NW_022758857.1:0-522 GCF_011630105.1 Anneissia japonica
TAAAGTGTCATACTTTCTAAAAAAAATAGTGGATACTCATCATCAGGCCTTGGTTCCCACGCAATGGGTTGTTGTCACGCTGAATTGTAAATTTTTAAAATTACACGTATTTAAAAGTTTTTTTAAAGGTAGTCCACCACTCAAGATTCAATATGAATATAGTTAGCGTCATACGAACTTACTGAAATTATCTATCGAACGATGTATAATGACATATTATGTAATTTAATCTTCTGACCCTAATATTACTAAAACAACTGTTTTTTTATGACTTTTTGCTAAATTTAGTAATATATATTTTGGTAAATAAAGGCGAGATATAATTTCACTGTTCCCTGATTAAACTAACAACCTTTTCGTCTGATACTTTTTCAAATACTGGCTACATAAAAAAATAAAACACGAATACAAATTTCAGACATTATCCATTTTTTTATTTCGGAGTTAACAGTAGGCCTATGTCTTAGGTTATTTACCGCAAAAATGGCAAAACATTTACTTTTTGACCAAAAATGGTACTTT
>NW_022758858.1:0-1096 GCF_011630105.1 Anneissia japonica
GTAAATAAACATGGCTGTCAAACACAATTGGCCATACTAAAGACTAGCATAGAGTGCTCACAGACGATGTTGTAAATAAACATGGCTGTCAAACAAAATTGGGCATACTAAAGACTAGCATACAGTATTGACCCAAACTATTTAGCTTTTCTTATTAAGTAATATAATTGGTTAACCATGCTAATTAGAAAAACACAAACTTGACCATACTGAAGACTAGCATATTGGCCCAAATTATTTAGCTTTTCTTATTAACTAATATAATTGGTTTTACCATGCTTAGAAAAAGACTATATCTTTTTAAAATGTTTCAATAGAATGAATGTACTGCTTTTTTACAGCATTTATTTAGAGAAATGTATAAAAGCATTTAAAAAATAATTTGCTGGTACAATTAATGTACAATCATAGTTTATAAATTAATACTACAAAATATTTTTTTTATAACAGTTTTTTTAATTATCATTTATGCATACCTTATAAATATATAAATCAGTTTAATATAATAAGAACAAAAAAATATGAGTTAAATATTATAAAAATGCACTGAAATTCAGAATGCACATATTTTAAATTTACAATTTAATTAAATATTACAATTATTGAATAATGCTTTAATTCAATTTTAATTACAATTAGTTTTCCATAACTTATAAAAATAAATTTAATATGATTAAAATACAAAAATATGAGTATATACAATATGCTCTGAAACTCTGATTAAATATTATTTTAAATTTACAAATTACTATATTCAAATTAAAGAAAAAGTATAAAGAGTAAATACAATAATTTTATTATTTAGAACCTAACATTAATTGAACTATCAATTGAATCATCAAAAGTTGAAGCTGAAGCTACTTTATATACATAATACTAAAGGTAGGGAAGATATGATAGTCTCTCACATTAGCCTTCCCTATAGCAAAAATCTTAGTAGACATTAGCACAACCCATACCAAATAACCTAAGTAAGATCTTAGTAGATCCAGTTATTATAGCACTATTGTATTAGTAGTTTTTTTTCATTGTCTTTTTAGATTTGACTCATTAGCATATTCATACAGGAAATAAAGTCAGTAGTTTACTGTCTTGT
>NW_022758859.1:0-908 GCF_011630105.1 Anneissia japonica
TATTTCTTGTTTTTGTTTGCGTTTTTTACTTCTTTCGAAAAAAGGCGGCTGTAAGCACGCATGTGTGGTGAACTTTAACACAAAAAAAAAAAAATAAACACACACGTACGTGTCGTCGGTGCACACACACGTCGTTCGCGGTGTCCGGCGACGAAATAATACGTCCTGTTTTTTAAATGATGTGGAAAGGTAATTGAATTAGTTTATTACAATTCATTACTTTTTGATTATATAGGCCTATGTCTATGTGAAATTATTGTTTTGTGCTATGCTATTTTTTATTGTAGCTTGTCTATATTTACAGCCTTTCCAGCTGGCTAGGCCCTAGCTAGGCCCCCTATCATTCCTATGACTATGTCATTGTCAAATTGGTAGCCCTCTGGGCCGCAATGACTGGCCTTTCACTGGCTGGCACTAAATGTTACAGGATGATGGATGGCTTAAGGAAAGCAGGTCAACTCGGCCCCAATTTACTGTTTTAATGTATATTTACGAAATAGTTACCATACCAAAAGAAATTTGAATGCAAAGCCGAACTACAGTAGGCCTATCTATGCCAAAATTAAAGTGTTTTAAATCGTTGGCGTTGCCTTTGACTTTGTTATTCCTTTTTTCCTTAATAAAAACTGCATTATTAGTAACAATAAAAAAGGCAATAAAAAACTAATAATAATAACATTATAATGACAATACGATACTAATGATTTATAGGCATATTAAATATACATTATATTTATATGTATATCTAGGCATATATATTTAAATATACTGATATGTTGAAATTCTTCTCCAGCAGTGTTTCTAAAGTCCTATTAAGGTATTCGTTTCATACTATATTTTATATAAAGATGGTTTACATTTTACCTATTATGTTGTGATTCATATATATATATATATATTCATATCCA
>NW_022758860.1:0-1404 GCF_011630105.1 Anneissia japonica
TAATATGCTTGACATTCATGTTGTTGATATAAATCAATAACAGTTTTGCCTTCCGTAATCGTGTCTGATGAAAGCAAAAGAAATTTTAAGTGCCCGGGCGCTTATTCGCGCGAGTACGGTAAAGCAATTTTAATTATTAAGTTTATAAATTAATATTAATATTACAGTAAACTTATTTTACCAACCTTTGAATATGTGTAGCAATCTTTCTCTTTGTGTTGATCTACTTGCATAGTAATATGCTTGACATTGATGTTGTTGATATAAATCAACAACAGTTTTGCCTTCCGTAATTGTGTCCGATGAAAGCAAAAGAAATTGAATGGTTATTATTAATGTATTAATGTGATGTCTCTATTTAGTCAGGGGTTCCCCTTTATGTTTTGTTTTTTTAACTAGCCACATGGACCAGTAAATTTATATTTTTACTGGTCCTCAATCCCTTTCACTAGCCACTGTCTTGTCAACTTGACTATATTTGTGACATGCTAATCATGCTGCCCATCACCGATGAAGTTACACTGACAGATACAGAAATATCGAACTGTTGTCTCAGTATGAAATGACTGTATTTTGTGCTGATCTACTTTCATCTTAATATGATTTTATAAATCTTAATACAAGTTTATAAATTAATATTAAATCTTAATATGATTTTATAAATTAAAATTAATATTATAGTAAACTTATTTTACCAACCTTTCAATATGTGTAGCAATCTTTCTCTTTGTGTTGATCTACTTGTATCTTAATATGCTTGACATTTATGTTGTTGATGTAAATCAACAACAGTTTTGCCTTCCTTAATTGTGTTAGGTGAAAGCAAAAGAAATTGAATGGTTATTATTAATGTAATGTGTCAATATGTGTAGCAATCCTTCTTTCTGTGTTGATCTACTTGCGTCGTTATATGCTTGACATTGATGTTGTTGATATAAGTCAACAACAGTTTTGCCTTCCGTAATTTCCGATATGAAAGCAAAAGAAATTGAATGGTTATTATTAATGTATTAATGTGATGTCTCTATTTAGTCAGGGGTTCCCCTTTATGTTTTGTTTTTTTAACTAGCCACATCACCGATGAAGTTACACTGACAGATACAGAAATATCGAACTGTTGTCTCAGTATGAAATGACTGTATTTTGTGCTGCTCTACTTTCATCTTATGCTTTTATAAATCTTAATACAAGTTTATAAATTAATATTAAATCTTAATATGATTTTATAAATTATAAATCTTAATATGATTTATAAATTAATATTAATATTATAGTAAACTTATTTTACCAACCTTTCAATATGTGTAACAATCTTTCTTTTTGTGTTGATCTACTGTACTTGTATCTTAGGGTATGTTCAGACTCACGGAATAACAGTAGCTTAACTAACGCCAGGCGTACACT
>NW_022758861.1:0-319 GCF_011630105.1 Anneissia japonica
CCTTCGTTTCACCTCTTTGTTACTCGTTGAGTCCTCAAATTTAGCAGAATAGATTTTATCTGCTGAAGCCTCAAATTCCATCATGTCCTTCGCTTGTTCCTATGACACGAAGATCGAACGGAGAAATGAAGTGAGAAACTGAAATCGTTTATTTTTTATAGTGGGAAAATGAATTATCTCCTTCTTGTCTGTCACGATTATTCCAACTCGTGACCGTCGATGCCGATTCTTCGCAGACGCCACCTGTCGGCGGACATGGCGCGAAGGTCGGGCGGAAAGTTGGCGAACACAACGACGTGCGGTACTGCGAACAGCTTCA
>NW_022758861.1:394-1395 GCF_011630105.1 Anneissia japonica
TCGAAGACGACGATGCGCTGTCCGTCGTACGCGTACGCGGCGTCGGCCCTCTTCTTGCAGCCGTCAAACACGATCGCGTCCGACGACCGCGCTAGGTAGGACGCCATGAAGCTCTTCCCGACGTTCCCTCTTGGTTCGTGATACCAGAAGACTGCTCGCGGGTCAGGCTGCTTCGCCAGCTCGTCCGTCAGTCCTCGTTGCCAAGGTCTCAGTACCACGTCGCGAAATCTGTCTGGCCGTTCTTCGGAGTCCACTTCGCCGTATGTTATCGATGGATCTGACATGACTAATTAATTTTTTTAAATATTTTTACAAATCTCTGACGTATATATATATTTCATTCACCTATTCATTGCTCTCAAATTATTGGTAGAAAATAAAAATATTTTGTAATTGCTGTGGCAAGACGTAAGAGAAAGAGAATATGAAAACACGCCTCTTTCAATCTAACACAAATGAATAGAAACAGACAAATTGTTACTTTTTCAATCAACTTTTATTTGCAATATTCAGTAACGTTCCAATTCAATATTCATTCTTTTTTTTTTCTACATTTCTAAACACCGTAACTGTCGCAGACGCAGGGAAAAATCTCTGTTCCTTTTCTCGGCACTGGTTTGAAGCCGCGTTCCCGAAACTGAGCGATCACCTCGTCTTCCCTTTGCCTGACTTTTCGCCGGTACCGAGGCACGTCGTTCCCAAACTCTCGTCGAAGTCTGAGTTCCGATCCATCGGAAAGCATGCGCTTCCAAGCTTTTCTCCGTTCCACGCGAGATGGTTCCGGTTTCAACAACTTCGGCTCTTCTTCGACGAACCTCAAATTACCCTTGTTTGCTGCACTGCTTACCTCGGGGTCTTCATAACCATCTTTGCAATTTCTTTTCCTGTACGGGTTCTTGCATGAGTGTTCGGGTAGACTGCCTCCGTTCATCTCTACGAACTGACGAATGTTTATCTTTGGAAAGTTTTCGTCGGCCTTTCGATCAAAGTACACGATGCTC
>NW_022758862.1:0-1156 GCF_011630105.1 Anneissia japonica
ATCAGAATAAGTTAAAAACGCACTTGGTTTATACAGTAGTTTAGGTGATGTTGGTTAATACCATGTGGCCCTATTTATTGTTTTGTAGTAACAAAATGTACATTAAAAAAAATATATATATCTTCGCCGAAAAGAAGCCCATCCAAAGTTTGAAAGAAAGAACATCTATTCGAGGTTTTACTGTTTATATATTTACATAACGCCATCTATAATGCTTCCTCAGAATGTGTGACGTGGCAGTTTGCTACTATAATTAGCCTCTGTAAATTACCAGTTAGTACAGTTGGTACAGTATGCCAACCAAGGCTCACGGAGGATTTTTCCGTTCCGTCTTTTCTGTAGCTTTAAGAAGGCCTACCGCCTAGGACCTCATTAGATATTATATATTAATCCTCCGAATATGCTGTGAGTTTAATTAGAACTGCATGTTTAAATATTATTGGGTAAGTTCTTCTGTTCACACTCATAAAAAGCCAGGCCCTACCTTGAGCGGATCGAACGACAAGTTTTGTGAAAGGGATTACGCCAATTTCGGGCGTATGGAAAGCCAGTCGTTTTGTCTTTTACCGTTGAATTACAGTGAAGTGGAATGTAATAGAACCAGTCAATTTGAGCGGATGCCACTTCGAGCAAATGCCAGTTCGAGCGGAATTTTTTCGAGCGGATCCACTTGTGCGAACAACAACCTGTGCGAGTTATATACGATCTTACTTCAAAATTTACTGTTTTTGAGCTAAATATTTGCTCAAGCTTTGCCTGGGAGGCAGGGGAAAGCCCCTGTGGGTTCCTGGGGAGAAGCCTATAGCCTTATATATAGCAAGTAATATTTAATTGGTTTTTAGGTTAACAAATAATAAGTTCAGTTTGTTCTGAATATGAACAGTATATGGTAAATGAATCCTATTGGGAATAGGAGTTTATTTTCCTTTTAGCCTGCCATCTCTATATTAGAGTAAAACAGAATAAATAAATAAACATACCCACATTCATAAAATTAATGATTTATCTTAAATTATACTAACTTAGTCACTGTTATTCTTTGCACATGTGTTAAAAAACAGCGAGTCTCTAACTATAGAAGAAAATTGGTATGATGTCATTATTATTGTACTGTTGATACTTGTCACAGGGGCGGATCCAGAGTTTTTCAAAGGGG
>NW_022758863.1:0-709 GCF_011630105.1 Anneissia japonica
ATTAGTGCATTTCATTAATATTGAAATTATAATATATTTTTTAATGTATTTATAAACGCTCATTTTCTTTAATAGTACTTTACCGTGAACAATATCAAGTCATTACTTTCTTCCACTTGTTTAACTCCTAAACATATTTTTCAATTCGTCTATTTGTTATCCAGACTAAATGCATTCGACATCTTGTCCAGAAAATTTGCCATTGTACAAGGTGAATGTAGCCCAGCACTCTTAGAAGACAGTGTCCAATAGCTTGGTGAAGTCAGGATGTTCTTTTTAAAATAATTCCGGTCGATTGAAATCTGAAAAATCTCCAAAAACTACTTTTCCCGTTAAACAACTCGGCTAAACTTTATTAACACCAGTGATGCTGTAAAAGAAGAGGTTAGCGTGTCTTATGTGTGCATATTAAATAATCTAAACCATTCTTCATCATTACCATCGAAAGGGTTCGCGATTGACTTATACAATTATACAAACTATCATGGAGCTATAATATTAAATATAGGTCCATGGCAATTTGACATCAAGGTACATTACCATAAGTTGTTCCCAGACTGAATGCTCCGTCACTCACTTCTTTGCTAGAAGATGCAACTGAAAGTTAAAAGTAAAAAAAAATATTATGGATTTGATTTATTATTTTTGATATTATCACAACAAACAACAGATACAACAATTATATGCATATACATAATATACAGCAGTG
>NW_022758864.1:0-704 GCF_011630105.1 Anneissia japonica
AATATATAAATAATTAAAGTATATATATATATTAATAATAATACAGTATATATATTTAAATAAATTAATATATAAATATACATATATAAATAAGTATATATAATAAATATATACATATATATAACTGAATATACAAATAAATATATATATATATAAATATACAATAAATATAAAAATATATAAATAAATATATAAATAAATACATTATATGTAAAGAAATATATATATAAATAAATATTTAAAAAATATATAAGAAATTTATAAATAATACAGTATATATATATATATATTTATATATATATATATATGTATATGTATATCTGTATTTTAACAACATCTATCAGTGCTGCATACTTTCGGATATATAAACATATAAATAGATAAATATATATAAATACATATACAAATATATATATATATATATATAAATAAATATAGAAATAAATATACAAACAAATATATAAATAAATATATAAATAATTAAAGTATATATATATATATATATTAATAATAATACAGTATATATATTTAAATAAAAAAATATATAAATATACATGTATAAATAAGTATATATAATAAATATATACATATATATAACTGAATATACAAATAAATATATATATATATAAATATACAATGAATATAAAAATATATAAATAAATATATAAATAAATACATTATATGTAAAAAAATATATATATAAA
>NW_022758865.1:0-668 GCF_011630105.1 Anneissia japonica
AAGTACCAGTAGTTTGTTTGTATTATTTTGTTTTCATTCAGCCTAAATATTAACGGATTAAATTTATGAAGCCTTCAGTTGGCGAATTTGGTGGCATGCCATGGAAAAAAACCTTATTTTGTTTTTGTCTAATTAGTGTTTCTGAATATATTACAAAATTTGTTTCAATGAAATTGCTACACTCTCCTAATTTTATCCGTAAATTCATTTGTCAACAGATGGCGAGAAGATTGATGAAGAATCTGTAGACATTGATACCTTTGCTAGATCACCCCGAGGTGAGGCGGTTATCTTCTCAATTACACATTTATTGTTTTAATAAATACATATTATAAATATTATTTATTTGTCTTCTTTTTTTTTTTTTTTCATTTAGCACAACTCATCTAAATTTTAAACGAACAAATTACCACATTTTGATGAAATCTCCACACTGTTCACTTTAGTGGAGATGTGCGCTTAATAAATCTTATTATTATTATTATTATTATTTCATTATTAATTATATTCTTTATTACTTTGTAAACTCATGTTATAAATGTTAGTAGTTTGTTTTATATTTGGTTTTTTTGTGCATTCTTTATTCTTCATCATTACGTAACTTAAATGTTTGTAACCTAAACTTTGTTTCAGTAAGTCACTACCTGTGTTAATTTTATCCATAAATT
>NW_022758866.1:0-617 GCF_011630105.1 Anneissia japonica
AGGCCAAAGAAACAGAATTACAGGAGAGAAAGAAGGAGGTAACTTTTGAGGGACGATTTAAAGGACGAGTAAGTAGAAGCATTGCAGATATCTAAGGGAAGAGAGTTAAAGAAAGAGGGGGCATTAAAGCTAAATGAAAGTTTGAAAAGTTCAAAGTGGGGTCTGGGGATATGAAAGTCCCCTTTAGTGATCTGCCGAGTGTTCATGCGGCCATTTGCAGTTATTTTTGTGAGACACTGACAAATTGTTTGGGGAGCAAGATTGTGTAGAGCTTTAAAAGTTAAACAGCCAAGTTGATATCGATATCTGTCATGGAAAGGAAGGGTCTTAGCACAAGAGAAGTGGAAAGAAGTTAAATGAGTAGTAGGAGGAAGATTAAGTAGGATGCGAATAGCTTTATTTTGAATTTTTTGAAGTTTAACGGTAGTAGTGGGTTTGGAACCCCAGACAGAGCAGCAGTAGTCGAGTCTAGATAGAAACAACGAATTGTAAAAGAGGTGGAGAGAAGAATTATTAGTGAATTTAGAGGGGCGTGCAAGAAGGTAGGTGATAGAGTTGAGTTTTTTACAAAGTGAGGAAATATGAGATTTCCAGGTTAGGGTGTTGTCGATGGTCAC
>NW_022758867.1:0-833 GCF_011630105.1 Anneissia japonica
ATTTCTTCGCTCTGAAAATTAAGCTTCTAATCATGACACTTTATGATTAAAAGGAACAAAGCTTTAAGATGTAATGCCTTTAGAATATTGTTGCTCAATTGTTGTATCATTTTATTTAAACATAATCAGTGTCATCTGTTAAAAAAAATAATTTAATGTGTGGATTTGTCATCAAATTCCAATTTTAGACATTGCCCATCAAAAGGGGGAAAAGGACAAGAATGTGAATAATTATGTCATTAAATGGTAAACATTTTTCATTTGTTAAATTTACTTTCTTTGATTTTAAGGTGAGGGGTATGACTTTTACATCATTAGTGACAATGCTGAATGGGAGAAAATGACAATAACTGAGTTGGAGAAAAGGAGGCAAGGAATACGGTGTATTAGCAGAAATAAGTGGATTCCTGGAAAATACAAACTTGATAATTTGATAGAACCAGTTAATATTTGCAAGAAGGTTGTTGTAGGATTTGCACCATCACCAGCAACTGGTAGTGCAAATTATCTGGCACAATCTGTTGTTCAGAAAATGCTTGATGAAAATAGCATTGGAAAACTTATCCCTGTCAAGATATCAGAGGATTCTATAATACCAGAATCTTTAAATGTTCTACATTCAGCAAATGGTTGGGAAGATAACTTGTGCGAGAAGTTGTGCTTTGCTTTAGATGCAGTAGGTACATTTATTAATATTGCCTGAGTATTTACAATAATTACAGTACTGAATATGTTAAAATACGTTGAAAAATAAAAAATATCTACTTTAACCTAAAACCGCAAAAAAAATTGTTGTGTTGCCCTTCAATGGAAAAAATCAAGATCGTCTGTTG
>NW_022758868.1:0-591 GCF_011630105.1 Anneissia japonica
ATGTTGAAGATTCAACACACACTGCAAATCACACACTAGACTTGCTTATTTCCCACAAAGATTCTTACCTGCTTAACAACATCTCTATACAATATGGCATGCCTTCAGATCATCATGCCATAAAATGTCAGGTCAATATCAGTCGTCCAGGGCCTAGCAGGATGCAAATTACTTCAAGGAATTTGAAAAGAATCGATATCGACAAATTTCAGTCTGATATTTGCACCTGGCTCTCATCTAACCGCCCTGCTTCAGATGTGGACTCTTTAGTGGAGGTTTATACTGAGTCGTTAAAGACAATACTCGATGTTCATTCTCCACTACTGAAGCGTTCATTTGTGCTTAGACCTCATGCTCCATGGTATTTGTGCGACCACCATTAAATGAAGGTTGAACGCCGACGTTTGGAACGCAAGTGGTTGAGATCTGGTCTTTTCCTTCATATGATGATCCCAAAGTACTTGCTAACAGGTTTTCTGATTTTTTCAAGTCAAAAATTGAAAAATATTGCAGCACACTGTTATCGGACTCTCCTCAAACTTTAACACCTGCGTTCGAGTCTTGCACAAGTGACTTTTCTCATTTTGTTGC
>NW_022758869.1:0-659 GCF_011630105.1 Anneissia japonica
TCACTATCCAACCCCCTCCTCTCACATGCAACAGCCATAACCTCATCTATTTCATATGGTGTACGTTTTGTGATGGGGTATGTTATGTCGGGGAGACAGGTTGCTCCTGCAGGTGTAATAATCATAAATCATCGATTAAAAACAAATATAATTTACCGATTGCTAAACATTTTAATCAAAAGCGCCATGATATTAACTGTATGAAATTCATTTTAGTTGCTAGCGGGTTTAAAACCCTCAGTGAAAGGCGTTGTGCTGAGCTGAGATATATACTTAAACTTAAAACACATAAGTCAGGTGCCAATAAAGACCATGGAATTATATCTGACTTCACTTTCGCTAATAAATAAATATATATATTTGTCCACCCGTCATATTTTCATCCATCTAGTCTATTTATATATTCACTTTATTTATTCGTTTTATCTTCCCTTATTCATCATTTATATTTTTATATCATATATTATATATTTCATCATTCCTTTTTCGATAGTTATGTGTCCACATGACATTTTATTTGACAGTATTATATTATTTTCATCATCATATTTTTGTTGTTTATAGGCCTATTTCCTTGTTTACCATTCATTAGAATTGCCACTCTGACCAGTTATTTATGCCAATTTGCTTATGTCAGACTTAAGGCCTCCTTATAAACT
>NW_022758870.1:0-902 GCF_011630105.1 Anneissia japonica
TGTCTGTCGGAATCGGGCAAGACATTTCCTGTAAAATTCGTCTAGTTGCGTAATAGACGTGAAACTTGTAAAACTTGCGTCTGAGGTACGGACCTTCATTCTTAAAGTGATCCCCGTAGGAAACTCCGCAACCCGTTGTAGCGCACCAGAGAGCAAAATTTAGCTGGTTCTGAAAGAAGCCCATAGTCTTTTCCCTCCAAGCTATATCGAGTTTACGCTGCCAGAACCCTCCGGTTCGATCACTCGATATGTCCCCCCACCTGGATTTTACTTGGTCGGGTGTAATCCTGAGCAGGTAGTGGACAAAAATGTTGGGGAATACTACTTGAAACTCGCTAGTATCGGACACGGCAATCTGATGGTTATTGAGATTGGTAACTTTATCGACGATCGAATACTTGGTACTCGGATTATATCTCGCGTTTGTGTATTGAAACTCCATTTTATAATATACGTCATAGATAAAATGCATTGTATCAATACAGACGTCAAAAATGGGGTTTTAAACCGATTCGAGTATCCGTTGGATAACCGAGAGGGGAATATGCAAATTGCTTTAAAAAGCATAACCAGAACGGTTGGTTATTTCAACGTGGAAAAAAATATAGCCATTTTTAAATATAACATCGTAGAGCGTGAAGGCAAAGAAATTTACGAACAAGGACGGGTACTATTAACGGTTACTCCAGGGTTTTATACGTGCGTAGAAATGATAAACATTTTAAAAAATAATGATGCTCTAAAACCATACATTGCTCATATGCTGTTTGATAGAAGCACTGGTAAAATAAGGTTTAAATTTAAATCGCCAGAGGGAACCGACGAAAATTTTTTATTATATTTCGGTCCGGAGCTGGCTGCATTCTTCAAACTGGGTATTGCTCAATTTAAAAGGAGAGAAG
>NW_022758871.1:0-17872 GCF_011630105.1 Anneissia japonica
GTGCGGTAGACCAACCCCAAGGGCCTTTCAAAACTTCATATTAGTTGGTCTAAATGGAATTTATATCAAATAAACCTTAACCTCATGAATCTAGAAATCATTCAAAATGTATAACTTGTTATGAAAAGTATCTTCTATGCTAATTTCATTAAATTGTAGACGATTAAATACGTCCACTACTTTCGACTATGCTCAAACAGAGATACCATTCGCAGTATAGTATCTGTGTCTCAATTTACCATAAAACATTTGTGCAGAGGCCAAACACCATGCCTACTACGAAATTGGAAAAAGTGCACTAAAGGTTACTGAGCACTTTAGTGGAGATGTGCGCTTAATAAATCTTATTATTATTATTATTAAAACTTTTCCACAGAGGCCAACTTTCATACTTGGCCTCTGCGGAGACGTTTTATGGTAATATTTAGTGCAGTCTTCACTAAAAGTTTTCTTAAATATCACTATATAGAGTTAATCAATATTTAGATTAATAAATGATATAGTAAATGTAAGATCGTTTTAATCCAAGTGCTTAAAAATGGGTTTACATTTACTGTATACTGTTATTGAATATTAATTAATAAACCAGTGCTCCTTCTGATACTTAACTCTGAATTACACTATTAGGAACAACATCGTACTAAAGTATATAATATCAGTATAAGTCTATTTAATAGAACACTGTATACACAAAGCATCATCTTAGGTTAATTATTTTTTTGTCTATATTCATAATTATGATCATCAATATTTTTAAAAAGCTGCATTAAAGTCACTATAATTATAATTGTAATGTATTCTGTATTTGAGATGATTTTTTTTTTAGTTTAGTTGGGTTGACACACTTATTTCAAGCTTGAATGTCGGTAATCAATATAGAGTATATATCCACATCTTCAATAAAATCCTTATCCATCCATCCATTCATCCCATCCCATCCCAATCCATCCCATCCCTCCCTCCCTCCATCCATCCATCCATCCATCCAAAGACTTTTTTCGTGTTGTAGTTTTTAGCTGCAACATAAACAACGGCCTGTATACTACCTGTAGAATTGATGAAAACGACGGAATTGATAATTATTTTTTATCGATTTGAAAAATACTTCTCATGCAATAACTTTGGCTGCAATAAGGCCCCTTACATGATTTTAACGTTGGAAATATTCGTATTAACTTTCCAGTAATGATCAGAAATTCTGGTGTTCCACCAATCCAATGACAGACTTACGATATTATAAGTTACCGTACTATTAGGAGGAATCAGTAAAAAAAAAAAGTTAAACTTCTATTATCAACACAACAAAATATTTCCTTTTGCTGGGTTTCTGTTGATTTATTTGAATACCGATATGAGCTCTAATTTGAAAATGAGAAATCATTATTGTTTTTATATTGATAGTCAGGCGAAAATATTGTCCTTAAAGCTTCGATTATTAATATTTTTTTGAAATATATGAACAAAATTCATCATAGAAAAATAGCATTAACATCACTATTTATTATATACAGTAGTGGTCTATAATTGGAGGGGAAATTTTCATTTGGACCGCCAAAACCATGGCCTTTGGTCTCTGGTCTCTAAAGAGAGGGAGTCTTTAATTTGGGGGAACAGCTAAATGTTAAAAGATAGGAATTCAAACGGGATCACAGAAAAGTGGTCTTTAATTAGAGGTGAACTTTAATTGGAGGTGTTTTTAATTGGAGAGAGACCTGTATTATGACCCTTGAATCCAGACGTTTGGTACTCAAACTTGTAACTTCCTCAGATTCGTATATAATATCCACTTTGTAACTCGTGGCATTTTAATTGAACCAGGTCGTCGAAATTGTCGAAATAATCAATAAAAGCCTCCTGTGGTCCCAAAATGCAGGATTCGTGCATATCAAGCATCATTTTCCCATCCGCAATAGCCCACTGCCTTCCTAACAACATAATTAATTCTGATTCTGCACGATGTAAAAAAAAAAATATCATAACATGTTTCATAAATTTTATTCTGTTTCAAGCATCCATCAAATATTTCTAAACCTTTTTAATTGTGTACTTCATTGATGTCTGCTTGTTTTGATTGTATTGTTGGAAAGGCTATTCGGTCTCGCCTAGGCTGTGAGAGATTGAAAGTTATTCTACTTGTACGCCCGAACTATTAAAAAAAAATGAATAAATAAATAAATGAATCCGTACCGTATTTTCCAATTTTGGTCCGACAATGCATTTCCGGACACCTAGAGGTTCTATTCCATTATTTACTAACTTCAGTCACAACCCGTGTAGGGCTGAAGTGATGCGTCCTATTAGGCCTATTATTTAAAATTGAATTCCGATTGTTCTTTGAAATATTAGTTTTCAGAGAGTCATTTAAGGTCATTTCGAATTTCCATGCCTATAATATTTTCCCACCTCAATCCCAGTCATGGTAGGCAGAGTAGGCTAAGCTTGGAATACAAGTTTTGTAAATGAACCTTCTCACTCGGTAATCCGTTGCCTCGAGTGAATGCTTTTATCCCCTAATTTCCGATTTATCCTAATAAATTGCTTAAAGTGGAGCTCAATTCATAGATTTTCTCTATATTTTATATTTAAGTACATAGAAAATGTAGTGATTCATATTTATGAATAAAGAAGTTTAGTTACCGAGAAAGAATATTTAACGATTAAAGATATAGACCCATCTTGAACTAGGACAATATAAAGTTACGAAGTAATGTTCGGTGCATGGACGAACACATTGTAAAAGATGTATGTATTGTCCTATAAGATGTGTATAAGAGACAGGTATAGGCCTATTTAATATACACAAAGCATCAACTTAGGTTAATTATTTTTTTGTCTATATTCATAATTATGATCATCAATATTTTTAAAAAGCTGCATTAAAGTCACTATAATTATAATTGTAATGTATTCTGTATTTGAGATGATTTTTTTTTAGTTTATTTGGGTTGACACACTTATTTCAAGCTTGAATGTCGGTAATCAATATAGAGTATTAATGTTCGGTGCATGGACGAACACATTGTAAAAGATGTATGTATTGTCCTATATGATCCTGGATACCTTGGAAAATAAAAGTAAATTTTGATTTACGGATTTTGTACTCTTAAGAAAGTCGCAAATTCTTGTAAAAACAATGTCGAATAAACTAAAGTCACAGGGGCGTACGGTGAAAATTCTAAGGGTGGGGGGGTGTCGAAACGAAAGTACAGGGGGAAAGCTGAACTCGGAGCAATTTAGCGAAGCTTTCAGAATTCGCGGGGTGCGTTATTTGTGAGTGAAGCGAGCAACTAGGCTGCGGCTAGGAGACTGCAAAAGGGGAAAAATTTACGTTTTTACGTTCTAGTGCATTAAGTTCAATACCAAGTCTGACAAAATAGGCCTAATTGTAAACGTAGTTTTTGGGCAACACCAGACTATATTCACTCAATATACCGTACCACCAGCCTATTGGATTGCGGAACTCCTGAATACGGGCCTGTGAGCATTTCAGATTAAAGAATTTAAAAAAAAAAATGTTTTTTCTTTTTCGTGGGATCGTCCCACTTTTAATTAAAAAAAAAATAAAGTTATAAATGTATATACTGTATTGAAAAATAAACAATGATAATTAGGGAACATATAATTACTTAAAGTAACATTTTGTATGCGTTTATTTCTTAACGTTTTCTTTTCAATTTTATATTTTAATATATTTCTTTAACTTAGTATTTCTTCATCGTTTTCCTTTCAATTTTATATTTTAATATATTTCAGACACAAAAGGTGGTTACAGAATATTCCGAGATTAAATGAAATTCAGGCTAATATATCTTTAATAGTTAATCGGTTACATGGTATAATATGGTTTCGAATGATGTGTTTTGTGATATTTCAAAATGTAAGTCAATTAAATACATATATTTTGTTTATTTTGTCATCGGACAATACATCTTCAGCAAAACGTACGGGTGACTGGCGAGGACTATGCAGACAAAGACATCACGTAACCACAACAACCGATCTTAATGTATGAGTGTTTTTAATGATCAACATTCAACTCTAAAATAATGAATACAAAGTAATTTCGAATTAATATGATACTTTAGACATATATACTCCACGGTAATACAAACAAATTGGTAATGAATTTAATACAGTCTAACATACAGAAGCATTAATTACAATAATGCTAAACTATTTTAACGTTATATTCTTATACCTAAACATTATTAGCATTTAAATCTTTATCATAATTTAAACGGACATTCTGGCCCTAACCGTTATAATAATTAGCTAAAAATTAATAGCCTATTATGTGATCATATGCGTTGACAAAAATGCAAAATAAAGTTAGTCAAATTTAGGGTGCGTCGTTTGTTTTTGTAATGGGTTGGGTCAATTATTTTCTTCTTTACCAGTTACGAGTTCTCACTACATTCGCCATTCGTTTAAAAAAAAAATCGAACATACACCTTCGCATCGGTGGTACTAAAAACCAATATAGTCAACATTATCAATAATGTAATACCGCTTTCCAAAAAGAAAGATTGTTGTAGGATATCATTATACAGAATGGGTCGAATCAGCGCAGTGGTTATATAAAGTAACTGAAGTTTGGTCTCAGTAATCGTCATTATAATGTTCATCAAAGCAACACTGTATATTATTCAAACATAATAATACGCATTACTACTGTATTGTTATTATACAAATAATATCGTAACTAACGCTTTTAAAATCCACCTTGTGATCGAAGTCAGCATTTATATATAACCGAGACGCTTTATCGCCTTAACCTGATCTGGCAATTCCATCAATGCTTGCAGTACAAAATTACCTAAGAATTCTTCTTCGTCAACAGCGTCTTCGGCAGCAGCGTGGAAATCTACAAACTGAAAATTGTCAAACTTCCTTTTCGGTAACTGGTCGTCATATTTCTTCATGGTACCCCACGGTCCATCGCCAACGCCAACCATGATTATTGACAATGGGTATTTTGAAGCCCGAACAATGGCGTCCTCTGTCTGCTGCTTACATTCGGAACTGACCTGACCGTCTGCTATAATTACTAGTAAGTGATACTAGAAAAAAAAATTATTGAGTGATAGTGAATTTTTTGATGTACACTGTGCATTATATATTAAATTCATTGTATCTGAATGAATTTTATCTGAATATGAATCTAACAACTCCAAATCTTATAATTAGCCACAACGATATTTTCTTGTAGTGAATCGCAGTTTATATTTTGTGTGCCTTAAAATTGGAAGGCCTATATAATCCGGCACCTTAGCAGATGGATGTCGACATTACGGACAAAACCATCAATTTTTGTTTACATGCTCCTTATGGTCATAGCATTCATTTTTTTGGTATGAGCCATTTCATCCGAGGTCATTATGGCGGTCATTGTGGATTTCAAAGTTGCCGCCTTATAAAACCTATATTTATCTATATCTCCGCTTCTAAACCACTTGGAATTATAATTTTAATGTCTGAAACTATTTTTATATGGTCAAGGAATACCATCATACCTGGTCAGATTGCCACAAATAGGTCAGTTTAGGTCATTCAAGGTCAAATAATTTATGGTATCTTAAATTTACATAATTGTCATATTTTACATTAGAACCATACCCAAACTTTTAGAATTCAAAATCATTACTATGAACTACAATGTTTCATTCGAGGTAATTCTGAACGGCCATCTTCAATTTCAAACTTGTTACCACACAAATCCTATATTTATCAATATATCGGTTTTTAAACCACTTCAATGAGAATTATGATATCTAAAATTATATTTTCATGGTCAAGATTTTATAACACTTGTGGCATGGTCATTAAGGTCAATTAAGGTCATTCAATGTAAATACCATTACCATTTTTTTACCTCGTCATTTAAGGTCAAATATTGTAAGTATTATAAAAATAACGTAACTGTCATGTTTTGCATTAGAACATTAGAATCATATCCTTACTCTTAGAATTTAAATGTTTTGCTATGAAATATATACATATATATATGTACATAATATATATTATATGTTTGTATAATATGTATATATAAATATTATATATATATATATATATAGTAATTATGTATGTATGTACAATTTTCAGTGAGATTAATATGCTTTAAAGTATATCCCTATATACATAACCTATATATATATATATAAACAAATAACAATAAGAGATATAATCGAGCATATATATATATATATATATATATATATATACCAGGACCAGGTATGATGGTATTCCTTGACCATATAAAAATAGTTTCAGACATTAAAATTATAATTCCAAGTGGTTTAGATATGAAATATATACATATATATATGTACATAATATATATTATATGTTTGTATAATATGTATATATAAATATTATATATATATATATATAGTAATTATGTATGCATGTACAATTTTCAGTGAGATTAATATGCTTTAAAGTATATCCCTATATACATAACCTATATATATATATATATATATAAACAAATAACAATAAGAGATATAATCGAGCATTGCTTCTATCATTTACCTATTGATGTTTATATATATATACATAAATAAAAGTGATTTAGAAGCGGAGATAATAGATAAACATAGGTTTTATAAGGCGACCATTTTGAAATCTAAAATGGCCGCCATAATGACCACGGATGAGATGGCACCTACCAAAGGAGCATGTAAAAAGAATTTGGTGCCTTGTCCGGAACGTCCACACTAAGTCCGAATATGGCTGTAAGCTGCCGTACTAAATGTACTCTAATAATATTTAATTGTTATTGGTACAGTATTATTATTCATTAAATAATAATAATAATAATAATAATACTAACATAATATTAATAATAAAACATAAAGTACGCTACAATAACAAATAAATATTATTATCAATATTGAAATAATAATAACACCAGCAACAACGGCCAACTGCAACAGTGACAGTGGCAGCGACATCTGCAACGACAATGAACACAGCAATAGCAATAATAGCAACAAACAGGGAATCTAAAGGGGTTAGAAGAGGCAATCCAGGGGCGGATCCAGAGATGTCCAAAAGGGGGGCCGAAAGGAGGGGCCGAAATTTGGGCGATCGGGACAACAATGTGCTTGGGGGTCTGGGGGCATGCCCCCGCGAAATTTTTGTGTTCTAGACGCCCGAAAATAACATTTGAGGCGTTCTGGGCTATCATTTTTTTTCTTTTTCTTTCTTTTTTCTTTCTTTTTTCTTTTTTTACCTCCCAAAAGGGGGGGCCGGGGCCGGGCCGGCCCCCCCCTAAATCCGCCCCTGATCTCTTCCCCTATAAAAACCACAAGCTCTTCAAAACCCTACCCCACTAGAAAGTTACTAAGCAATACACTTTCGCTAATTGGAAGTACAGTAGTGTGAAGATGCACTGTCGCCTTATTATCCAGCCACAACTCTCCTCAATATTCGAGACGGGTTGGTGAATTCTGTCAAGAATACGGGCTGTGAAATTTTGTCCAGAATACGGGCTCTGGAAATCTGTCCAGAATACGGGCTATATGGGGGCGCTGTTGTCCAGAATACGGGCTTTCTCTGACCGTCCAGAATACGGGCTGTAAAATCTGTGCAGAATACGGGCACTGAAATCTGTCCAGAATACGGGCTGTATGATGGCGCTGTTGTCCAGAATACGGGCTTTCTAACGTCATATTCTATTTTTAGATTTTGGAACATCAGTGGAATGTAAACAGTAAAGGGTCATTCTCCGCTAATGTGCCATTTTCCAGTCCCTCTGTTTTAACGTAGTATAAATTTATTTTAAAATATTAAAGTAAATTTTATTTTTATTGCGTTTATGCAATCTTTAACATATTTGTTAATGAAATAAGTTGTTAAATATTTTAAACGTAATCGACATGCTGTTTATTTTTCAACAAAAAGCCTCCAAAGTCGCGCACTGTGCATGTCCCGATTGGGTTTCTTAAGAATTCTTAATGTCATAATTTGTAAAATAAATAACTTAAATAAATAACTATACCACAAAAAGGTGAATACAATAGATTACTTACAAATGTAAAATTAAAAATGACATCAATAGAACTATAAATACTTAAAATTTGACTTTTTTAGACTAAAAAAGTTTGTCCCTGAATTGTCGTCATCTCCGTCACAATACTTTAAAATGCCATTACACTGTTAGCAAAATGACATAACACGTTAAGGATAAAACCATTTTGGTTGAAGGGGACCATACAGTAAGAAACAGTCGGTTCTTTTACAGTTAAACCACCTATAGCTGAAGAATTCAGCATCATCTCCGAACGCTTCAGAGTATGCTTTACTTATTATTTTTTTAGAAAAAAAAAATTATATATACGATCAGAACTGTGTCATTTTCAAAGTGCACATGACATTCACCCTGTAACACACTGCATATGGCACTATATGATCTAAAAATTTTAATTCCTCATCTCCGTCACAGTCATCTCCATCACAACTTTACTGTGATGGAGATGACTTCTTGATGTTTTTTTTTCCTCAAAAACGAATATAAAATAAAAATGATAATTGATCTGGTTTATGTTGTTAGAAACCTTTTTGCTCAATGTTTATTATCCTATATTTAAATAATACAATCTATATTTTAAATTTACTAGGATTCACATTTATGAGTATATCATCATCTCCATCACAAAAAGTGTGATGGAGATGATTTCTTGATGTTTTCTTTTCTCAAAAACGGCTATAAAAAAAAGGTAATTGATACGACTTACGTTGTTCGAAACCTGTTTGTTCATTGTGTATTATCCTATATTTAAATAATACAATTTATCTTTCAAATTTACTAAGATTCACATCTATGTGTATATCATCATCTCGGTCACAAAAAAGTGTGATGGAGATGATTCTTGAAATATTTGCTATGTTACAGCACTGAAAATTGAATGCTTAAATAAACGTTTAAAATGCCATAATTATCGTGCCAAATGTTTATTATAGTTGTTATATGACATAATGGTAACATGTGTAATAAAAGAATTACAAATGTGAAACTTTTTTTTCATGATTTCTAAACCTCTAAAATGGCACATTAGCCAAGAATGACCCTAAAAATTATTTTAAAAAATAGCAAGCAAGAGTATGGTATATTTTACGATTTTCATGGATTTTCTAAGCTACAGTTGTAGGCCGACATTGCAGTGCGGCATATAGGAAACTCATGTTTGGCTGGCCTAGGGCCTAGGCATAGCCTCTGCCGCCTAGGGTGATGACAAACATTGCGAATCAGCGGTGCGTAACCAACAGAAATAAGATAAGCTTTGGGCTGATTTTCTGACAGAAAATTGAAAAATGTTTTTGACCTCTGAAATCAAGATGGAAAAAGAAAAGCCTATCTAAATAGTGTATTAAAATAGGTATATTTTGACCTCTGAAATCCATCTTGATTTCAGAGGTCAAAAACATTTTTCAATCTTTTTTTCAATCATATAGTGCTGTAGACTAGTCTTTTAAGAACATTTTGCAGGAAAAAATTTTTGGATACGACGCCCCGTTATGGAGTTATGATTTTTTAAATAACATGTCGACAAGGGGTCCAGGTCCAGGACAACAGCGCCATCATACAGCCCGTATTCTGGACAGAAAAAGCCTCTAAAAATAGAATATGACGTAAGAAAGCCCGTATTCTGGACAACAGCGCCCCCATACAGCCCGTATTCTGGACAGATTTCAGAGCCCGTATTCTGGACAGATTTCACAGCCCGTATGCGATTTTTTTTCCCGTACGAAACATTTGCATGAAACTTCATTCGGGCCATACGAGGAACAAGAGCAGACACTTCGCAATGTCGTGACGCTCGAGTTTTACTATTATTGCTCTTTCTATGTTTACCTACGGTAGGCCTATGAAATTTCACGGACTTATGTGATGTACGTCACTGTACTCTGACCTTCTTGGATGTTATTATGTTAGTATATTATCTACAACAACAACAGCTAGTACCTCCTGTTAAGTGTAGATAGGTACAGTTATACCAAAGGCTAGAGAGAAAGAGGATAAACTATAGGCCTAACTACAGGCTGAGGTCTTACCTAGGCCCCTCCTTAAACTAGGCCTAGGGTCATAGGCTGACACAACAGTCACGCTTCACATACAAGCATGAAATAAAAAAAAATGAGCGCATAAGAGAAATAGTAAATAAATAATATACCATTCCGGCGTTATTGAACTTGTCCAAACTATCATTGTAATGTAATTAATGTTAAATAATAATAATAATAATAATAATAATAATAATAATAATAATAATAATAATAATAATAATAATAATAATAATAATAATTTAATTACCTTTGGCCTAAGCCTTGTAATGAAGAACCTACAGATACTGTACTATTTACTAGGCCTATAAATAATACCGGTAATCGCCCAAGGGGAATATATTTTGTGTTCCCCTTAACGTCGTTTTTTAAATTGTTCTCTAATTCCTCCATTGTCTAAGTTCCCCTTAAGGTACAGGTAATAATAAAAATTAATAATAATAATAATAATAATAATAATAATAATAATAATAATAATCATTTCAGCATTAATTACCTTGGCCTAAGACTTAATTGTAATGAAGAACCTACAGATACTATTTACTAGGCCTATAAATAATAACTAGCCCAGAGGGAATATCTTTTGTGTTATTTCCCCTTTGTCTAAGTTCCCCTTAACGTAAAGGTAATAATAATAATAATTATTATTATTATTATTATCATTTCGGCATTACATGTAATTAACTTGGTCTAGCCTTGTAATCAAGAACCTGCCGGTTACTATGCCTAATATTAATAACTAGTTAATTTTTACATTCATTTGGTGCTCTGCCATTGTGGCAGGTCTTATGGCATTCAGTATTTTATAGCTACCTACTCTCAGCTCTTCTCTTAATTTGAAAATAACTGTCATTCTGTTTCATTTGATCAGTGATGAAGAAAAACGCGCTTTTCCTTACTCTTTGTGCTTTTCCCAGAAAGCGTTTTTAGTAGGCCTAGGTAATTATGCAAAACCCAGGCCTAACTAAAAAATTAAAATTGTGATAGTATGTAACTCAAGTTGAAATAACACTTTTCATTACTCGTGCAGCTTAATCAAATATTATATGCCATTTTAAACGACCCATTGGTATTAACATGGTAACATCAATGTATTTTTAAAAATTAGACAGCGACCGTTCTCTCAGACGTTGTTCTGTAAACGTTTATATGTTGATGACCTTTTGACCTCCTAAATTCTGCAATGAGATTTTCGGGTCGATTCAGCAGAGACGGCCCGAGTGGAGTTTCATGTAAATGTTTCGTACGGGAAAAAAAAGCAGCCCGTATTCTGAACAGAGAAAGCCCGTATTCTGGACAACAGCGCCCCCATATAGCCCGTATTCTGGACAAATTTCACAGCCCGTATTCTAGACAGAGAAAGCTCGTATTCTGGACAACAGCGCCCCCATACAGCCCGTATTCTGGACAGAAAAAGCCCGTATTCTGGACAGATTTCGCCACACCTACTGCAATATTCCTGTATACCAATGGATACCCCACTAAGTACTGTAGTATAGACGTTAGCCTACATAATATGGAATGTGTTGACTCACCGATTTTCTTTCTTTAACAATCTGGATCGCTTTATTAATAATCGGAGCAAAATTTGTCGGCGCACTCAGGGTTATTTTCTTCGTATGCTTGTTGTAGCACGAGAGTACATCCTCGATACCTTCGCATCCATCCGCTTTGAATGGAAAGACATTCTTGCCTTGTGTGGACTTGTCTCCAAATCCAAATACATCAATCACATCTACATACTCATCATCGTCATCTGCGAAGGCGGAACATATTGACCGAAGTACCTGTGAAAGAAATTGTTAAAAAGTTACATAATAATGAAAATATGAAAATATCCTGTGTGTAGCAACTAAATAATATACTAAACTTTGTCGTTAATTTATTAATGTTAATTGAGTCCAAGGCGATCTTATATGACTGAAATACATCGGATATTATGTGAATCCTCACTCAAACGGTTTCATTCCGGAATTGTTTTATATAATGTATAATGAGTGATTATCAGTCTCTGTTTGTTGAGGTGACTAAATATTTGAGCACCTAATTACCAGTTTGAAATGATTAATATAAGTCCTTTCGTTGCATGTTATGATTCCATGTGCTTCATAATGTGGCTAGACATAGTTTGTCCTTCTATATTTTGGTTTCTCGCACGATTAAACAAATCGGAATACTTGACTCGCGCTTGTAATCACAGACTACGGAACGAAAAGCACGATTTTGGTTCTTTTCCAACTTGATTCATGGTATTAAGGGTCCCAAATGGCTGAACAGTACTCCGTTATGTTTCGGTCTAACCAGTCATTAATGAGGAATGGATTTGGAGTTTTACACTGAATTCTAATATTTCTATAAAATAGATCCAACATTCTATTAGCATTGAGGGAATTTGCTGGATGTGTGTAGACCAGATTTAATCACAACTAAACTCAACGCCTAAATACGAATGATATTTGACTATCTCTAGTGCGTTGTCTCCACCATAGGTTTCAGCAAATTGGGAAGCATTTTCAAGTACAAAATGATACATTTCCATCTTTTTTTTTCCAATTTACTAAAGTATCGAGACCCCTATGAATTATATCAGGATCAGCTGGTATGGTAATTATATGGGAAAGGATGCAGCCGTAAAGGTAAACTGTATATATACGATATTTGTTTCTATTCCCAACGTCATTGAGTAGATTTCTTACCAAAAGTTCCTGACGAGGTACATCCGCCTGGCCTCTGTCGTCAAGTGCCTTAGTGGTCATTACCAAAGCAGTTAACTGGGTATCACAAAAGCGAACCCTCATGTTGCACATAAGTTATTTTTTTTAAATGAGTCATTTAAAGGTGATAGCAAATATGTTCCAGAACCGGTATTTCAAATTTTGTTTTATAAAGTGAAATTATATTAGCATCTATGGGACACAACCAGAGTTCTGGGACTTTTGGGGAAAATACATTATAATACATAAATTTTGTAGCTTTTAATTTTTAGCTTACCGTGAACGGGAGAGTTTCATCTAGCGAACTAACAGTTTACGTTGTCCCGTTACCGCTTCTTTTGGGCCTTCATGTGGTAGCTGATCGCCATATATGTGACCACAACGTCGCACTCTGGTCAACTTGACTAGCAGAGGCATGATTACTTTTAACGAAAAAATGTCTAATCTGCAGAGGGCTTATATGGTCTTTAGCCTACATTAAAGTTTCTTGAATAATATTTAAATTTACTTACCTGTTGATAGGGGTTCAAGGTCCCTTTTTGTAAGGTGTGAAGACTCTTTCCTCCAAAAGTGTGCTCTCCTTTCTTTAAGTTACTACTTGTATAGTCGATTCCTAAAATAAGGGATAAGATAACAAAATCGAAATGAACATTTTTAGCTTTAGTCTCAATTTAAGAAGTTAACGAAGTTCCGTTAATGTTGACGGCAGTACCATGCCAGTCTCCTGTCCCTTTGCCGATTTTGATTTTTTTTAAACTGAACATTATATTTTGATGCTTTGGTTTGTCCTGTTGAGTTTTCTTTGTGTTGGTGAATTTTGTCTGGAAATTTGATGTTCGTTGGCGATTTTTGCCAAGTTTCCTTGGCTAGTATCGTATTAATTATTTTTGCATTTCTATTGTTGTAAACTTAATAAATGTATATCAAATGACCGCATTAATATGCGTAAAAAAATTCGAAGCAATATATGAATCCGTTACGACACACTAATTCTTTTGGGAAAAGTAATTTTAAGAATTTGTATTACTGTTTGATAATTTCGAACAGTTTTTTAATGCAACTAGATCAGTGTTAATCTCGGTGATGAAGGTATCAATCGTCGGATCAAAGTCACTGAAATTTCCATTATATCATTGTGTTTCATAATGGTCAGTTATTAGGCCTAAAAAAGCTTGTTTGTTTACTTCACATAATACAATTTTGAGTAGGGGGGTGGGGGTGCGCAAAAAGTTTTTTTTTGACCGAGCTACTGCCGCCTATTCGCTGGAACTGACATTTTTAAATTGCTTTTACGGAAAACTATTATTATTGGTTACAAACAATAAATACAAATAGTAAACAATTTGTGCAAAAATTGACGAAAAAGTGGTTTTCAAGTGATCTTTTTAAGTTATAAGAAACTTTAAAAAAAAACAAAAAAAAAAACTGCCGCCATTTTTGTGTGTTTTTTTGGCGGCGGATGACGGCAAACAAAGAAGTTTTTTGGCCTTAGGCCTAGTCCCTTTTTATTTACCGCTTACACAAAATTCATCCCCAGCATTATATATAATGATGGAGTTGGATTTGATATGTACACAGTTGATATTCAAATTTACACCAAGTAAAGTTAAAATTAATATTGTAGTATCCATTATTATAAAATGATTATTAATTTAATTATCAATAATAATAATAATATATATAATTTATAAATAAATATACAATGCCACGAAAGGCAGAGGCAAATTAGATTTATTTCTGTAATAATTATGCTTCAATGTTTTATTACTGTTTTAAATCCATTTATTTAAAATTTATTATTTTAAATTAATTCTTAAAAATAGATATAGCACAAAACCAAACAATTTCAAATATCTTGGTTTAAGTGTGCTGCTTTTTGTTCGAGGTATTAAAAGGTTTTATGTTAAAAGTTTATACCATTAAGAAAATGCTCACGCCCAGAATGATGAGTAATGCATACCGTTTGTTAATCAATAAACAAAGATTCTAAATACAACACACTCCTTAGCTTCTATAGCATATTATTATGCCATTTTTATTTTTCTTAATGGAAGTGAAACAAGCGCACATTACTGAATTTAATTTGGAATTTTACTAATTTAAATAAACATATTCTGATAAATGTTCTTACTATTTATGTGCACGCATTGACTTAACCTTCTTTATATATTTTATTCAACCGTTAACTAAAATTAATTTAAATCTAGTTAAGTCCAGTGATTAAAACCTTTTAAATGATACAATTAAACAAATAAAGTAAATGCAGAAATGTGTTTTTTTACATCGATCATAATATGATAGGTATTTTATTAATTAAGATAAAATTCAGTTCTTCGAGATTATAAATGGAATGTGATCAAAGTCAAGCTAAGCATTATGTATGGGGTGCCATACACAGCAAAAGTCCATGTTAAAATCAAATGTAAATGCAAAATTCAATGTCTAATTTATCAAAACGTAGGCGTAAATTTCTCAAAATGTATATCTAGTTTTCCAAAATGAAGTTCTAATTTTTCAAAACGTAGTTCAAATTTTCCAAAATGTAGTTCTAATTTCTTTAAAATGTAATTCAAATTCAAAACGTAGGTCTTATTTGATCAAACGCCCTCTCCAAATTCTATTCCAAAAAGTAGAACATAAACCAGTCTGGTTTGAAATGCATTTTACAACAACACAAGACATGCGAAATGTAAATCAAAACTAGTCAACCAAGCGTGACTTGGGCCTGTTCCATTAATGATGGGAGGGGGATCATTTTTCGCTGCATCCAATGCCGTGAACAACGCTTTTCAGTGCGTCTGGTAATTTTTTATGGTCAGGTTACCGCGATCACGAGCCCTATGCATTATAGGCCAGGCTTGGGCTGGTATTTTCAACAAGGCCTTGGACTAGGCCTATACTATAGTAGGAGGCCTAGTCCTAGTCTAGGCCTATAATATAGTAAAATTCTGTATAATTAGTCATATGATTACAGGTTTAAATTGTACCAAGGTCAATATTAACGATCGCATTTATTTTTCATTGAAAAGGAAAATCCAGATTTTACGTGGAAGAAACGAAAAATAAATAAAGACCATGAAATGAGTACCCGTTCTAATGTGGGTTCTAGCTCAGAAGATTGTACCACCATTTCAGTGACGCCCAAAAATAACTTACGCCTGCACCATATTTAAGCATGGAGGAACGCGCGCGGACCAGGGAGCAGTTGCTCTTGTTGCAAATCACGGCAGAATATTCAAGTCCCTTTCTGGATTTGCCCCTGTTGGGCGATTAGTTAAATAAACAAGCTTCTAAATTTTACTGAAAGTACACAACCTACAAATGTAACCCTGGTAGAAAGAAGCGGTGTCAAGTCTTGCCTGCATCCAGAGGCACGGATGGCTGGCCTGGGTTGCTATTTTGTCTCTTTATGTCCTGACGAATTTGTTTACTTTGAATTTATTTTTAATTTTGATTTTCTCTTGTATTTTTTCGGATGTTTCTAAATGCCTATGTGATATGTTACAACATTATGATGTATCTCTATACACGATTTATGACTGATTTTAAAAGTTTGATGTTTAAAAATAGCGTAATATAAATAAAAATAACATAAATATAAAAGCACTTGAAATGAAATAAACTAAAACATTCCGTAAAACATACTGCACCGACGTAAATAAGCGTCCAGCCACCTATAAAATTATGGTAATATGAAATTTACTTATCTTTTAACTCACCGAATATAAAGCTAGGTTCTTCCCCTTCAGCTTTATCTAATTCATTAATTAAGTCTTCTACACTCTTATCAGCAATGGGGCGGAATGGTTTAGATGTTCTAGAGGCGTTGGTTGCCATGTCCAATAACAATATGTAGTTGTTGGCAAGAAGCTTGGTGAATAGTAATAGTAGCGTGTCGAAGTAGAAACAAAAGTGATGAAACACCTTGGCTGTAAAACTGATTAAACACCGTGCCTGTTTCCTCTGTACACTTTCCTATATTTCGAGGACTAACCTAGTGGTAGTTGGCGGTTCTAGCGTGTCTTATATACCATTTATGTAGGTTTCTGATTTAGATAAAATCTTAATTCATGGAATTGAATTGTGTCTATAGTTAGAACATGCGTTCTGGGGATTCTGAATAAAAGTTCCTCATTAACTTATTATCGTTATTTTTGTTTACCACAGTTGAATGTACGGCATTGCTCGCAATTAACTGGAATGAATAAATACATTTTTATCTTACCTGATATAACTCTTACCCTACGCTATATCTATCTGATAGGCATTAACCGTTAGTAAGATTCCAATCAAAAACATCGTGTATTCAAAGGTCCCAGGTCTACCGCTAATAGCGGTATTCTACCGCTTTTAATGACATCTACTGCGCTCCCGTAAGCCTACGTTTTTCTACCGCATGAAAACAATTATTCCCGTTTTTTGAAAATGTAAATACTTTTTTTGAAGATCAGCTCTAGCCTAGGCCTACTAGGTAAAAACATGACTCAGGATGTTAAAAAACAACCATAAACAATCACAAATAAGTTTATTCCAATTCCAGCACTGTTTATAGTTAACAGGTGCCAGAAAAAAAGTTGTAAATTGATGTAATTAATGATATTGATGTAGACCTCTAAGATAAAATGAATAATGTATGTTAGACAAGGCCTAATTCTGGAATCTAAGATTCCAGAATTTATGTAATTTCATGGTATTAATTTACTTTTTTTTTGTAGTTACTGCTACAGTACGTTATCGCATAACTCGTCTTCATCTTCTCAGACCCTTTTGTGAAGACAGCCTAAGTAGCTGATATTAAAATAAAAGAAGGCATTTATTAAAAAAAAAAATTCATATTATTTACCTGTGATTATACTAGGTCACCCTGTCTCATGGTATGATGCTTGCTCGTTATCATTTTTTGGGGGAGGCGGTATGGCTCACGTAATTTGCATTGTTTACGCACTGTGAAGTCGAGCCTCAGACAGGCAGGCCACGGCCCATGGCTTAGAAGAAAAAATACAATTGAATATATACATACATATATATACACACACACTCACACACGCACACCCACACATACATACACACACACACACACACACACACACACA
>NW_022758871.1:19042-21318 GCF_011630105.1 Anneissia japonica
ATATATATATATATATATGGATCTCAAGGAAGATTCTTTATATATATATATATGATATATAAATTATATATTATATATACATGTGTGTGTGTGGAGGGTGTTTGTGTGTGTGGGTGTGTCTGTGTTTTGGATAATTTCCATGGGAAAATTTAAAAAATAGCAACTAGTGTGCAAATAAATTATTTTTCAAGTTCGTCATCAATTGCAATAGGACAAAAATTGAAATTATACTCTTCGCCGATTTATAGACAGTTAAGATTCTGATTTTGATTAGGCCTATAATTCATTGGTTGCAACACGAAATATTCCTATGTAAATTAATGTCAAGGTTAACAACAAATCAAGCCAAGTTTGTTGAACTTCGAGAATGATAAACAATTGAGAGAATTGCAAGTACGGTAGCTGAAAATAATCATATCGCTAATACTATCTTAAGTAAAGTTGTAGATTTGTTCTTAGATTAACACGAAATAAATCGTTTGAGGGCTTTACTAATTATCATCAATAATATTTTGCCGTGTGAAAAGAATAGCCTCTAATGGAGTCACAGATTGTTCTTTTGAACGGTTCTTTAATTTATTCAATGTTAATAGTTTTTAGTAAAGCATACTATAAACAATATTCACTTCACATTATTTAGTGCCTGCATTCGCACGTAAATACGCAAGGCCAACTGCCTAACATGGCTGTAGATCCATATTTTAAAGATACTTACGGTTTGGGCGAGTCGAGTTGTCGAGCGATGAGGCACCGCTAGTCCGTGACCCTACCACCTTATGGTTTCGGTGGTGGAACAAGTCTTCACGGACCAGGACTTAAACTAGCTGAGCGTACACGTAGCTCCTGTGCATTTTAAAAAACCTAGCGTATTTTCGGAAAAGTGAGGGTTTGTGTTTAGTAATTTCCATGAAAAAATAAAAAAATTAACAACTACTATGCAACGAAATTATTTTCAAAGTTAGTCATCACTTCCAATAAGACAAAATTGAAATTACAGACAGTTAAGACTCTGATTTTGGTTAGGCTTATAAGTCATTGGTTGCAATTAGGAATAGTCCTATGTGAATTACTGTCAAGGTAAAAGTTTTTTTTCTTATTTTTAATTGATAGCTAATAAACTACCGTACTTAATATTGATGATACTGATGAATTGACCATTATTGTTTTATTGGCTTAGCATACAGAGGACTATTCGATAATTAAATTGGCTTTCGCTTTTACACACTAATCAGCTAGCCGCAAATAGTTTTAGTATTATTAGTAAATAATTCGTTCAATTAGGCTTTTCCATTCATTCATCATTCAATAACTAAATCATTAATTTCTTCGTTCATTCAATTTTTTCACCCATAGATATATTATCGAATCGGCCGATTGATCGGTGAGTAGGTTACTCACACAAAAACCAAGCTAAGTTTGTTGGACTTTGAGAATAGTAAACAATTAAGTGAGAGATGTTTTGTGCAGGTAGCTGAAAGTAATCATATCGTTAGTACTATCTTAAGTAAAACTGTAGATTTGTTTTTAGATTAACATGAACCAAATCATTTGAAGGCTTTATTAAACAAAATTTATCATTAGGAATATTTTGCCGTGTTAAAAGAATAGCCTCTATCGAATTCGAATTACATTTTGCAAATTACGATAATCTTCAATCTAATCACTGCGGTACAACATTAAACAAAAAATTTAGCCAACCCACGGGCACATTTTGTCTACATAGCTTTTATAGGTCTATTTTTGTTATTTTCGCGTTATTCAATCGTGAAGTGGAGACTTTACTTATGAACGGTTCTTTAACTTATTCAATTTTAGTAGTTTATAATAAAGCAAACTATGAACAATATTCATATCACATTAGTTAGTGACAGCATTCGCACTTACCAGAGGCCAACTGCCTAACATGGCTTTAACTGAGGCTGTAGATCTATATTTCAAAGATACTTTCGTTTGGGCGAGTCACGTGGTCATCTCTGGTCCGTGACCCACCCGCCATATGGTTCCGGTGGTGGAAAGTATAAAGTAGGACAGCAGAAAAACAAACAATATAAATTAGAGAAATAAAAATAATTGGTTACCAACCACAGTTACACTATAAGCTAGTATTTATGGTTCTCATTAATTGATGTCAAATGGATACTTTTGCTCTAGACGCCTGTTTTAATGTTAATAAATCGTAACATCTGAGACAATATCACGTAACAAGTAAACTTAGTTCTTCAAAATAAATATTTTCGATTTGGCTAATATAGTTTGTAACTATATATATATATATA
>NW_022758871.1:23184-25970 GCF_011630105.1 Anneissia japonica
CTACGCAGAAGGCGTCTACGTATTGTAATCACATCATCATGAGCTGTGTTAGTCAACGAAAAACAAATGAACTTAGGAAACACATTAAAAAGCTTACAGTTCTTCAAAAAATTGATATCCAACTCAGCCTTCCTAGATTTTATAGCTGTTTTTTCAAGCTTAGGAAGAACACAGATCGGTAGTTCCCCTTCATATTTGTTCGCAAAGTTGTGAATGATATTGCCAAAAGAACAGCTAATAATTTTAAAAAACAACACAACAGATCGTATCTTCATCAAAGGCAAAGCCTATATTTAATCCAATATATTATGGCCTTAACGGCCCCAACAAGACATGTTTCGGCTGTCTACTACCATCGTCAGTTATCCTCTCGCACGCTGGCAATCATTAGTATAGGGGAGTAAAAAATTCAATGTTTGCATGCTAAAAAATTGTGGAATGAACCGTAACAATACTACAAAACAAAATATAAATAAAGATGAATTTAAAATCAGAGTGCAGTATCTATGCCACAAAGGGGAGAATTGAATGAATTTAGAATTTATATATATATATATCTATATATATATATAATATATATATATATATATATATATATTTATATTTATATAAACATTATTTATATATACTCATATATATATACTGTACATTATATAAACTGTATATACATATACATTATATAAACTGTATATACATATACATTATATATACAGTGTATGTATATACATTATATATACAGCATATACATATACATTATATATACAGTATATACATATACAGTATATATACAGTATATACATATACATTATATACAATATATATGTATGTATATATACAGTATATACATATATATATGTATGTGTATATATACAGTATATACATATATATATAAATACAGTATATACTGTATATATATATACAGTATATACTGTATATATATATATATATATACAGTATATACAGTATATATATATATACAGTATATACAGTATATATAGACAATAGCTTGATTCTTTTGTTTAGTATTTACTGTTTGTCTGAATATATTATGTGAAGTTTCTCGGTTATGCATAGGTTGCAGCGTTTTGTTTTTGGGGAGTAAGCCGATGCTCTGTCGATAATAAACCATTTGAAACCAACAATATAAATTAGAGAGTAATAAAAAATAAGTTACTAACCACAGTTACACTCCAACCCAGTATTTATTGTTCTCATGAATTGTTGTCAAATGGATAATTTTTCTCTAGACGCCTGTTTTAATGTTAATAGGCCTAAATCGTCTGAGACAATATCACGTACCGTAACATGTAAACTTAGTTCTTCAAAGTAAATATTTTTTGATTTGGCTAATATAGTTTGTAACTCTGGGTATTTGGTTTCGAATTCTGTTACCTACACTTTGGGACAGTACATATAGTGAATTCGCAAATGTAATGGCTGTACAGGTGCATCGAAACATGAACCATTAATTACAGGCTATTTGTGTTCACTACTAACGAAATGAATGTTCTATTCGTGAGCTTGCTGAAAGTTTCTATTGAATTCATTGTTTTCTTTGTCTTCATTAGTTCGTATGATTATAGAGCATTTCACTATAACAAAAGTTTTACTGCCATGAAATAATGTGTAGCCATGTTAGTCTCAACTTAAAAAAAATAATAAAATGACAGCATTTTCAAGACATAACAACATACATTTTATTGAATTTGAGGCAGTTCACAGCGTAAACCTATCAATAACTTATATTTTTTGGTTTTTTGAAAGTGTTGTCAGAAATTTTACTGATTTTCACCTCACAAAACATTACAAACTATCAATGTTCATCATAGTATTGTAATGGTAATCTATAACTATCAAATGCAGTGCCTTGCTTGTTATATTCTATGTTTTAGTCATCCACCTTTTGTCTGGATCACAAATTGTTTTTCCACAATTACTCCATTCTTCTTTAATCGTGGATTTGAAATGATCATTTAAATCTTTATCTCCTGTGAAAGAAATCCTCATTATCTGTGAAAACTGACATAGCTTGCTCTTTCAATTTCAGCTTTTATTCAAAATATGAATTTTGTTGAAAGTTTGTGTGTTTTACTGTTCAAGCGTTCGGCAGTTCGGCTCCGTTTAAGGATGGAATAAATGGTGTTGCTTGATGTCTCAACGCTAGCTGGAGAATGTTAACGTGGATATGTTAACTCTGCTGGCTTACTGTTCGAGTTAGTTTATACCCCAGAAAGACAAAATTTTGAAAGGTATGTTTGGTTGCTTCACAAGTGAGAAACGTTTTGCTAGTGAGGCAAGGGAATTTGACGTTGCTAGCGAGGCAGCAGTACTGACTGTTTGCTTAGATTTCAATTTGCTTTGCAGTTGGTGCTACAGTATCGCATGACTCGTTTTCATCTTCTTGGACTATTTGGTGAAGACAGCCGAGCAGATATCATTCGTATTTCTTTTTTTTTTTAATTTAAAAAACAGACATTTTATTTTTTTTAAATTTTATTTCATATTTACCTGTGACTATACTAGGTTGCTCTGGTCTCATGGTATTATGCTTGCTCGGTTTTTTTTTAGGCAGGCGGTATGGTGTATGAGATTTGTTCGGAAGTTTGAACTCCACGGCTACTACGACATGCATTGTTTATGTACTGTGAATTGGAACCTCAGATGCAGGCAGGCTACGGCCCAATGCTTAGAAGAAAATTATTTTTTCATTGTGATCGGATTTTCTCTACTGTTCCCTTTACTGTTTCTATATATATATATATATATATCTGTCTCTTATACACATC
>NW_022758871.1:26785-29062 GCF_011630105.1 Anneissia japonica
TATATATATGACATTAAATAAATTTCTACTGAAGCAGAATTTAATGTTACCAACTAGATCGTCCTCAAAGTCTCTCATTTTATTCTATTTGTGGTGGGCATTTTCTTGTGTTAAATCCAAAAGTGTTTTTCTAATCAGTTTTCGTCGTTGGGTTCAATTGAAAGTATGCTTTCCATCTCATACGCTTGATAACATGTTCAGTTTTTTCTCGATCCGTCGTTTGATGTACACACTTCGTTTTAGTATGGGGATGATTTTCATGCTATATCCGAAATCGATGCGTTCCATATTGGATTACACTAGAAATAGTGCGCGACCATTGGCAGCGGGATACACTAAAGTAAAGTAAGGATACCAGTCAGTCAAGAAATGTGCTCTAAATATATAATTATATAAGTATATATAAATTATATATATATAATAAACAAATGGGATAAACCCATAAAAACAACAGACGGCCACATAATGCGAAACAATTTAAAATTTAAACGGAACAGTAGAAAAAATCCGATCAGAATGACAAAATAAATTAAGTATCCACTGGAAAAAATCCTAATATCTGCAGACAGATCATTTTCGGCCTTTCAGGCCTCATCAGTGCAGCTAGCGTACAGGCCAAGGACGCAATGTTCGGCCAAAGCGAAACCAGAGCAATATTATATGATACAGCCCAGGTGTGAATGCGAATAGTACAACGCGAGCGTCTACTCGATGTGGAATGTTATAGGACGGAAGGCTCGTTTCCAGTAGATACAGAGAATATTTTTATCATTCTTAACGCGTCCTACGAAAATGTTTTTTTTTTTCATATTGTTTTAATTGGCAGCTAATAAACTACAGTACTTTATATTGATGACATTTATGAATTGAGCATTTCATTGTTTTATTGTCTTAACATAGACAGGGCTATTCAATAAATAAATTCGTTTTCGCTTTTTGACACTTATTACCTATCCGCTAATAGATGAACATTATTGTTAGTAATTAATTCGTTAATTTAGTCTTATCCATTCATTTATTAATTCAATCACCAAATCCTTAATTTCTTTGTTCATTCATTTTTTTCAACCACAGATATATCGAATCGGTTGATTGATCGGTGAGTAGGTCAGTCACACAACAAACCAAGTTTATTGAACTTTGAGAATCGTAAACAATTAAGTAAGAGAAGTTTGTGCAGGTACGCTGAAAGTAATCATATCACTAATACTATCTTAAGTAAAGCTTTGGATTTGCTTTCAGATTAACACGAACCGAATCGTTTGAGTGCTTTATTAAACAAAATTTATCATCAAGAATATTTTCCTGTGTCAAAAGAACAGCTCTAATCGAGGTCGATTTACATTTTACAAATTACGATAATCTTCTATCTAATTACTGCGATACAACGTTAAATACAAAACTTAGCTCACCCACGGGCACATGTGTCTACTTAAATTTTGTAGGTGTCAGGAAAAATTTGGTCCATAATTACCTGACAAAAGTAGTCCACATAAGCCAAAAGCTTATTTACTTTGCTGTGCTCAGCGCACTTGGGCATATCTTACGTCTTCAATAGATTTTGGTGGAAAGAACGATTCCTAAGCTTTTGCAGACGTGCATATTCTTATCTAGCCTATCAGAGTGGAAAACAAAAAGATGCAAAATAAAAAGCACAATGTGACATATATAGCGTATTACATAAAGAGAAACCGCCATGGAGTGAGTATTTGTGCTGTAATGTACAAAGTGGATTAATATATCGCTAGTCAACTATTAAAAACTTGATTGGAAACTGAACTGGAGAATATTGCTATATTGCTTTTGCTAAATAAATGTTACAAAAGGTATTGGTCCCAAATGTATATTTTTTTTTCTAGAATTTTAGGCCTGGGTCCTACATAACCTGATGTTTTATATATTGTATCTGCCTCTGACATAAGTTAATGCTTCTTAATTACGGTATACTATATAGTGTAAGGAGCGCATAGCATAACTGTGCTTAGATATTGTTTGGAACTTATTTAAAAGTAGCGCTTACAGTGTCAGTTCTTGTAGGCATACAATTGTGTCTTTCTCACGATTCTTTATATACTGGAACATAAACATCAACTAAAATGGTTTTTTGAAATTCAACATGTTGACTTGGCTACACTACACTAACCATAGCACAGATGAATGGTTAATATTAGGCTTGCATAGGTCGAACCACCAATCAAAACGATGTCCGTAGCTGAATCTTGTATTTGCATACATCACCCTATAATATAGGGTGTAAATCTTAACCTTCTCTTATTC
>NW_022758871.1:29188-30759 GCF_011630105.1 Anneissia japonica
AATAATAACAATAATAATAATAATAATAATGATAATAATAATAATAATTATTATAATTATAATAATGATAATAATATAAAAAATAATAACAATAAAGATAATAATAATAATAATAATAATAATAATAATTATTATTATTATTATTATTATCATTATTATTATTCACTATCATTTATAATATTTATCCATGAAGCTTCCGATTATTGATCTTCGAAACTAAATAGTGTAATGCGGCTCGCTTCATTATAATTTTCCCACTTTTATTTATTGAGTGATTGAAGCTAATGTTAATAAACGGTGTGATTTGTTATACTTGTATAAAAAAAAAGTATAGAAAAAAGTAGTAATATAGTGTGTTTCTATGGCATCCTATAGATGTAATCTATCATGTGAATTGATTATATACCCCAAAAAATGTCCAGAAATATGAAATAAATATTATATTTACGCATTAACTCCAATCCATGAATGCAGAAATAATTTGGAGAAGGCATTATCTCCACCAAGCAATGAACAGATCATAATGAACCAATCAAAGAAGACAATTACGCATAGTTAATTAGTCATGATAGCTTGTAAATGCACATAATGCCTAGCTTTACTTCGGTTAAAAAATGGCATATTAAAGAATCTTCTACCACTAATGAGCGAGAATAGAAATGCCTTTTGGAAGAACATGCCTGTTGGCGATGTCGCTGATTTGATAGATAATTCAGTGAAAAATCAGGCCAATAATTGCAATAAAATACAGAAAATATCATTATATTGAACGCTGATACAAGTTATAAAATCACAATAAAAAAAAGAAAAGAATATTTCATTATCTTCAATGCTGTTAAAGTATATAAAATCACAAAAAAAAATTAAGAAAAGAATATTTCATTATCTTCAATGCTGGTAAAATGATGTTGACAAATAAAAGAGAAAACCTAAAACTCGTCTAACTTTGATTCATTTAGATTCTATTTATCTACCACACCATTTTATAGAACCTCTCATTTACCTCACCGTATATTGTCTTTAATTTCGAATAATAGCATAAAAAAAGTATAATTTTTTGTATTTGGGTACTTTTTACATGATTGGTAAATATATGAAGATTCGAAATATGTAACCTCGCATTTGTAAAATAGAAGTCTGTACATACATTTAGTATACGTAAATTAGAGGTTCTACTAAGTATATTAATATTTATTCTTCATAATATAACCATCATAATATCAATATCATTGTATTCTGATTGAATATAAAAATGATAGCAGCTTAATTCGAACAATAATAATAATTTTATCTATTTTTATACGTGTACAATACAATGACGACTCCTAAATTGATTATAAATTTATACTATAAATAATAATTTTAACTTACATGGACTAAATTTCGTGAAATATAATTGACACTGGCATACGTTATTTGTGTGTCAGATATACTGTAATTTGGCTACGTAAGATACACATTTCACTGGAAAAACTGGAGTTAATGCCTAACTTCAGATTTTTCATGCACCATTGACTCCTGTTAAAATTTGGAATAGTGCATTATCTCCATTTAAATAGGGTTAAAGAACA
>NW_022758872.1:0-1424 GCF_011630105.1 Anneissia japonica
TCAGCATATTAATAGATATGTGTTTGTCACACCAATTTGACACAAGCAACTTAAGTTCTGCAAAACCTGCATCACAAAAAAAAATGTACAGTATTAATATCAAAAATTGATATGGAAATTGTTTGGACACAATTAAAGTATATATTGTAGAATTTCTTGATCACAAAAACAGCAAAAGCAGTAGTGTAAAAAAAAGGTCAGAGATTCTTGCTAAGGATTCTTTGGGCACCACTATCCTGTGTAAAGAAAAGTCTGGCTGGCTTTGATAAATTTGATGTTTTTAAAATAAGTATTTTGAATGGTTTTATCAGGGACAAACTCAGCCAATTTATGGGGGTAAAAATGCTGATAAATATCCCAGGATCCTTTACGGCCTAGTGCCCTGGTTTTAGCCAAGGAAATGTCTTTTAGGTGGTCCTACTAAACACCACCGGGGAACACCAGGGTTTGATACAGTACTAAATCTTACCACTGGGAAAATAGGTAATTTGCTTTTAGCTACTTATTGAATAAAACTTAATTTCTAAGCCCAAAATCTTTCAAAAGTTGTTAAAAATATTATTACACACAGGTGCAGGTTGTTTGTTCTGTGACAAAATATAGAGACTGTAAACGTTGCCTTTAGAACACAGTCCAAAATCACAAGTAAAAAGTCAAGGAACGAACGTTTTTTTTTTCTCATCAAATGCATTTATTTGATATAGAAATTCATAGTGAACCAACCAGGATTTTCAAGATGGAGACTTTAGTAGATTTTAGAAACTAATTTTTACTCTTTAATAAGCAACTACAAGTAAGATCAAATGCTCTCACTTGAACTGCATCATGCCCCGGTGGGGTTTAGTATTTTTAGTTTACCTTTACTTATATCCATGTTCACTGTCATTGGTACAGCTACTGCTTCAATTTAATCCTTTCATTCATTCCTGAAATAAACAAGAATCCTCATTATATATAATATAATTAAAAGGACAGAAATAGTGAAAAATTGCAAGCTCATTACTTGTCCTGTCCAGCTGAATGATTCCAAAGCTTTTGGCTTTTATTATTTTTATTGTGGAATTTTCCTGGCTTTTCTTTATTTTTTTCATCCAATAGTCTTTATATGTATTTTATAAATTTGTAAACTTTTCATAATTTTTTTTAACTGCCACTTGAAGCACTGAAATAAATAAATTTGTATATAGTTGCAGTGCAATGTTGTTCTCCAGTAGTAACTATACACATGAGCTGCAAGCTGGGTATTTGAAAGTGTACATTCATTAATTCTACATTCTATGGAATGACTACTTAGTGAGTGTCAATATTTTCATATAAACTGAAGGCCAGAAGGGCAATGAGAATAATTTTCCAAAACTTTAGCTAACACAAGTATTATGAGGCCTAAATTTACTTGGAAAATCAACAAATTTTTAAAGTTTCCT
>NW_022758873.1:0-556 GCF_011630105.1 Anneissia japonica
ATATATAGTTGCATATGTTTGTTTTTATTGTTTGTTTGTTTTTATTTATTGCTCTTTCCGTACAAAAATCAAATAACCAACCAGAAACAAAGGAAATTAACATCAAAAGAAAAATAGGCAATGCAAGGAAGGGAAAAAAACATCAAAACTTTTCATAAAATCAGAAACAACAGACGATTATAGGGACAAGCAGGCAACGCATAACATACAGAAGTAACGGAAAATGAAAAAGAAAAACAAGACAAGAACGAAGTTAACAAGGACCAGAGGACAGAACATCAAAAGGAAACCAAGAAAGAAAGAAAAAACAAAGGGGAAGGAGAGCAAAGTATAACCCTCTAAACCCGAAAGTTTGTTTCCTACATATTTTTGGATTTTCAAAGTTTTATTTTAATTTAATTAATTTATTTTATTTAAATAGTTTTTGACATGCTTTTGAAAGGTAGACCAAACATCTAGAGCTTTAATATCAGTTGGCATATAGTATGCTACATGATGTATTATTATGTCCTTTATTCGAACACTGTATTTACCTTTCTTTGATGATTTATAATAT
>NW_022758874.1:0-3823 GCF_011630105.1 Anneissia japonica
TATCAAAATTCCGAACACTAGTATCACTATCCAACCCCCTCCTCTCACATGCAACAGCCATAACCTTATCTATTTCATATGGTGTACGGTTTGTGATGGGGTATGTTATGTCGGGGAGACAGGTTGCTCCTTTAGAAGCAGGTGTAATAATCATAAATCATCGATTAAAAACAAATATAATTTACCGATTGCTAAACATTTTAATCAAAAGCGCCATGATATTAACCACCCCATTATTCTACTGTCATCATATTCATATATGTAGGACTGGTGACTGTCCTTGTAAAATGCAATATGCGAGGGTTATATAATCCTAATCTGGCTTATGCCGTCCTGTATATTGTATATACAACCAGATTAAGTTTATTTACTATACTGGAGCAGCCTCAAACGCCGGGAACCAGCGTAGATTTTTAAACCAATTTCTAAATACGCCATTTTGGAATTCATCTGAATTATGACTGTAAACACACGCATTTACAGGGTTTTTTGGATTCAAAATAGTACGTATACAGGTATGTATATCATGTCTTTCTCTAAAGTTTTACACTTCTATTAACTCTAATGCTTTAAAAAACATTAACGTTCAGTCAACCTAGGCCTAGACCAAGGCCCTCGGCATATTACCTAGTTTAGGCCTAGGCCTAGATGAACAACTTTCGGCTCGATTATGTGTGGGATAAAGCTGGGCCTCTGACTTAGGGGTGAAGAGCCTAGGTATTTAGAATTGCCAAGAGGCTCCCTACTTTGAGTGTCATAGTGGGCCCCCCTAATAGTAATTCCCTGGTGTTCTATTACCTCAGTGCAGGCCTATTTGAATTCACTATTTCTACTACTAGCCTCCTATATTAGGCTTAAGGCCTACTAGTGTATAATATAGAGCCCTATGTAGACACAGGCCTCTAACTCAGGCATAGCCTAGACTCGATTTTATTACAGAGGTTCTATGCTAGGCTTCCTCCCCCCCCCCCTCTCCCTTCCTAGTCCAAGACTGGCTTAAATACTACATTATTTACTAGATTTACTACTCTAGTGCAGCTAACTGGTTATTGGTATTAAAGTTGAAAACTTGTTTGCTTGCTCACTCCCTGGTGGGGACCTGCCTGGTCCCCCACCTAAAGTTTACAAAATTTAAAAAAATGGAGAAAAAATTGACAATTATACGAATATAAAAGAATACAATAGTGATGATGATAATAATAATAATAATAATAATAATAATAATAATAATAATAATAATAATAATAATAATAAAAGTATTATAATTATTATTAATATTATTATTAATAATAATAATAATAATAATAATAATAATAATAATAATAATAATAATACATTTATTTATTCACCCACTCATTCAATCACTAATTCATTTATCCATTCATTTATTCATGCATTCATTCATTATTTAATCATTTATTCATTCATTCACCCACTCACTCAATCACTTATTCATTCATCCATTCATTTATTCATGCATAAATTCATTTATTTATTCACTCACTTATTAATTAATTAATATATTTATTCATTCATTCATTCATTTTTTCATTCATTCATTTATTCATTTGATTTTATTTATTCATTTATTCATTCATTTTCAATCATTAATTTTTATTCATTTATTCATTCATATTTTCATTCATTTTATTAATTATGGTTATAAAACACATGTGTATTTTTTGATTGGAACTAATAATAATAATTGTTTTTGAACAGTGGTGGAGTTAGTGCCCAACTAAAGTTTTCAAAATAAAAAAAAAATAAAAAAATTATAGGATAAAAGGATACAATAAAAATTTATTCTCACTAATTTGTTCACTCATTCATTCATTATTTAATTCATTCATTTATTCACCCACTCACTCAATCACATATTCATTCATCTATTCATTTATTCATTTATTAATGCATTCATTCATTCATTCATTTATTCATTTTCATTTATTTATTCGATTTTATTTATGCATTTATTTTTAATCATTCCTTTTTATTCATTCATTTATTTATTAATATTTTCAATCATTCATTTTCATTTATTTTGTTCATAGATTATTCTATGCATTAATTATGGTTGTAAAACACATGTGTGTTTTTTGATTAAAACCTAAAAAAAATAATTTTTTGAAACAGTGGTGGATTTAAGGGCAAGCCAAGCTGGTCTGGTCTCCACCTAAAGTTTTTAAAATAACAAAAAATTAAGGAAAAAAGGAAAATTATACAAGGATAAAATATTGACAATGATAATAATTATATTAGTAATAATAAAACTATTAATAATATTAATAATAATAAAAATAATAATAATAAAATATATTTAAATATATTTTGAAAGTGCTGAGAGTGCCATTTCCAATCATCTAGAGCTACAATAATCATAAATTTTCTCGTCTCAGCCAAAACCGTGGTGGGGCTGATGTGTACAAACCCACAACCTGTTGATTGGTCCCTCCCTGGGCCCCCTCTATTTTGAATTTCTGGATCCGCTACTGAGTGGGTATGTAAGTTGTGCCTAGGCATGGCACTGCTAAGGTAGCATTTGATTTAACAAGGATCATTGATACTATATATTATTTTTTTTTAAATCTCCTCCCAACATAGTATTTAATTTCAAAGTGGTGATGCTAAGCAAGTATTTTTTTTATTTGGCCTCATTTAACTTAAGGTTTTTTCTCCAATATTTTAACAAAGATGGTATATATATATTATTATGCAGTAACCTTGGCCTTATGATGTTTTTGCGCACCTAGGCCTACCTCTCTACCAGCAATTTTCTACACAGTTAGACTACTTCTCAGTGGAATCCTGCAAATTAAATACTGATCACGCCAATTTCATCCTCAATGTCCAGTATTCATACATCACTTTGTTTCAAAGTACTTCACATTTTGTCAATTCATTTAAATACAAATTCAATTCAAAAAATACTTTATTATCCTAAGGGATATTCATTTGGTCATGGTATAATATATCAAACAATGTACAATGAATGAAATACATATAAAAATAGTTTAAACATGAAAAATCATTTTTAAATCAGGGATTTAAACAATAAGTGTTAGGTTTGTTTTCTTTTATTAAATTATTAAACAAAACATAACACAAAAATTTGTGAAACAATTTAAAATAGAAAAATATTTAAAATCCTCAAACTCTACGGACTTATATAATCTATTATTTTTATATCATTCTTTATTTATTATTTTATTATTATTTGTTTATTTTGTTATTATTGCAGATTACATACATTTACGTAATGTGTTTTTCACTAAATTAGGACTACCGTATCTCTAACAGACTGCACTTGAACTATCTAGAAAAATAGTCAATGATAAAGTAGCTAGTGAGTTCTAAAATCACACATGTCTGTACACAAAATAATAAGATACCCAATGAAATTACAAACAGCCTTGTTATAATAATCTTATTTTAGGACTCACATTATCATTAAAATGTGTTTTTTTGAAATGTTTTAGACAATTTATTAGGTCAATATGTAATACGATGGTCTCATTACTGCCCCTAATGTCAATCCTTCACTTTATTAAATGTGTATTTACATCTCAGAAATTTTTGCCTAAGTTCTGTAAATGTTACAGCTTATAATTTAACTTAAATTTAATTATTGTTGATCTCATTTTGTCTATCCCTCAGATGAATTTTGTTGATGGTTCTAGCTATATGAACTATGCAGGTATATTAGTGTGGCCAATATTTTGTTGATGAGTTTGGGCTTAGGGGAAGTTTTAAAGGGGTCTATTACTTTCATTATTCTTGTGAAAGAATGCAATAATTGAAATGTGACTAAATCTCACTTCTTTCT
>NW_022758874.1:3930-5901 GCF_011630105.1 Anneissia japonica
TATGTATTATGCCCACTGTACAGTTATTTTAATCACTGTATTAAGTTCGTGAATACACATAAAAGAGAATTGTGTAGCCTATTGCACAATTCAAAGTCTATATAATAGTAAAAATTATAGGTAATCCAAAAAACCAAATAATATTTCATACATCTCAAAACTTTTACTGCTTTATCTAGAAACCTACAGAATTTTAGTTGAAGAATATCATTTCCCCTTGTCATACAATACACATAAGACCATGATTAATGCACAAACTCTCCCACTTCCAAGAAGTATTTGTAGTGCAACTTATTACTAAATAGGGCCATATAAACAATGATTCTCATGGGCGATTGTATGAATTTTTTACGGCAGCTAACAAATCACCAAATTGGTCTAAGTTTTGCCTATCATTAATACAGAAGTATAAAACGGTTAAGTTTTTGATGGAAAAATTATCTTCAATTTACAGTGACAATGTTTCTCCTCAAGAAAGTCACTGACATTTTGTTAAAATGTATCTAAAGCTGTAATACTTTTTTCTTTCTTTCAGCCTACTGTTTTGAATCCAAGATTTACCTTGTCAGATGGATTTAATGTTTGACCTCAGCGGTAGACTGTTTAATTTAATTTCTATGCAGAGAGAATCAATATACATTTCAATAACAGGCTGTGAAGAGAAGTCTGAAAAATTACTCTGGAAATCTGTTCTGTTGGACACCACAAACAATTATCTAATCATTATGTATGCAATTCATTATATACAATGTCCAGTCATGAAAATCTAAGCAATGTTATATTGATGATCACGGATTAATAATTTGTACAAAAGAAGATTATATGTCTACTAAAAGGGATATGTGTCATTCACTGAACATACAAAGTATTTTAGATTCATATTCCTTGAGGAAAGATAAAATTTGATTATTGGATGTAGTTACAACTTGTTATTTTAGAAATTTTAAAAATTCAGAATTACAGTTTTTTGTGAATTATGATAAGAGGCATTGGCTCTTGAGAGAATAGTAAAATTTGCTTATAAGCTGCTAATTTTTTGGTATTTTATGTATAATACTGCATTGTACATTTGGACAAAAAACTAAGTATTATAAATATTTAACCCTACATGTCATTTTTTATTGAAAACATCATTCTGCATGTTCATTAAATATAAGACATTATGGTTTTATTCAATGGAATAATTATCTCTTATCATCATTAAGGCTATTTCAACAACTTTTCTGCCTCTCAGTGTGTACCATTGACTAATTTCTTTATGTTTAAATTTAAATCCTCAATGTTTGATGCTTAATTTAAGGAACCATTGGGGAAAAATGTGTTTGAACTATATGAAAACAATTACTTAATTTCAACAAATATTATTGGGCTCAATTTCTTTGGTTGTAATTTCTATTGTAAAAAAAATTATTGTATATTTAACTAAAACCGGTTGTAATGTAATAGTGAAATTATATTTATTTCACGATCGACTGTATTCATAGAAATTATGTGTAAGGGTTTAAAATATATTTTATAAACCTTCTTTATAATATTTTTACTTTCATTTTTTGACATTCATGTGTATCTATATGTTACTATGCACAAATGATTATGACTATAAAGTTGATTATTTAATTTCATAAAATAAGTTTTGGACAAATTCCTTTAGTTATAATTTTTACTGTAAAAAAATTATATTATATTTAACTAAAAACTAATGAATATAGTGAAATTAATTTTTTCCATGTTCGACTGTATTCATAGAAATGATGTGTGTAAGGGTTTCAAATATATTTGTAGAAACCTTCTTTATAACATTTTTACTTTAATTATTTGACATTCACCTGTATAATACTATGCACATATAATTGTGACTTTAAAGTTAATAAATTTGAAACAAAGGTCTAGATAAATTCATTGTTTGTCATTTTATAATTATAGTTAAAGTACCTACGTACAGCAACCACCTTGTTATTGAATATACATATA
>NW_022758874.1:8420-12697 GCF_011630105.1 Anneissia japonica
ATATATATATATATGCATATATATATGTATATATATATAAGCATATATATATATGTGTGTGTGTATGTATGTATATATGTATGTGTATGTATATATGTATGTATATGTATATATGTGTGTATATGTATATGTATATATATGTATATATGTATATGTATATGTATATAAGTATATATGTATATATTTATATATATGTATATATATGTATATATATGTATGCATGTATGTATGCATGTATGTATGCATGTATATACTTTAACTATAATTATAAAATAACAAACAATGAATTTATCTAGACCTTTGATTCAAATTTATTAATATTAAAAGTTACAATTGTATGTACATAGTATTATACATATTAATGTCAAATAATTAAAGTAAAAATTTAAAAAAAAAAGTTTATACAAATATATTTGAAACCCTTATACACACAATTTCTATGAATACAGTCGAACGTGGAAAAAAAATAATTTCACTATAGTCGACAGTTTTTAGTTAAATATAAATTAATTTTTTTACAGTAAAAATTATAACTAAATTTAACACAAAATTATTTGAATAAATTAAATAATTAACTTTATAGTCATAATCATATATGCATAGTAACATATATATATACACATAAATGTCAAAAAATGAAAGTAAACATGTTATAAAGAAGGTTTATAAATTATTATTTGAAACCCTTACACACATAATTTCTATGAATACAGTCGATCATGGAATAAAAATAATTTCACTATAGCCAACAGTTTTTAGTTAAATATACAATAATTTTTTTTACAAGAGAAATTATAACTAAAGGAATTGGGCCCAACAATATTTGTTGAAATTAAATAACTGATTTCATACAGTTCAAACACATTTTCCCTCAATGGTTCCTTAAATTAAGCATCAGACATTGAGGATTTCATTTTAAACAGATTACTGAAATTAGGCAATGGTACATAATGAGAGGCAGAAAAGTTGATAAAATAGCCTTAATGATGATGATAAGAAATGATTATTGCATGAAGAAAACCATATTATGGAGAATGATGTTTTTAAATAAACAATGACATGTAGGATTAAATATTTATTTTTTTTTTGTCCAAAAGGCACAATGCAGTACTATACATAAAATTCAATACCAAAAAATTAGCAGCTTATAAGAAAATGTTTATTATGATCTTAAGAGCCAATGCCTCTCATATATATCATAATTCACAAAAAAATGGTAATTCTGAATTCTTAAAATTTCTAAAATAACAAGTTGTAACTACATCCAATATTAATATATTATCTTTCCTCAAGGAATATGAATCTATAATACTTTGTATGTTCAGTGAATGACACATATCCCTTTTACTAGACCTATAATCTTCCTATGTACAAATTATTAATCTGTGATCATCAATATAACATTGCTTAGATTTTCCTGACTGGACATTGTATAAAATGAATTGCATACATAATCATTAGTTAATTGTTTGTGGTGGCCAACAGAACAGATTTCCAGAGTAATTTTTCAGACTTCTCTTCACAGCCTGTTATTGAAATGTATATTGATTATCTCTGCACAGAAGTGAAATTAAACAGTCTACCGTTGAGGTCAAACATTAAATCCATCTGACAGGGTAAATCTTGGATTCAAATCTATAGGCTGAAAGAAAGAAAAAAGTATTACAGCTTCATATACAATTTAACAAAATGTGAGCGACTTTTTTGTGGAGAAACATCGCCACTGTAAATTAAAGATAATTTTTCCCTGAAAAACATAACCATTTTAAACTTCTGTATTAATGATAGGCAGAACTTAGACCAATTTGGTGATTTGTTAGCTGCTGTAAAAAATGCATACAATCACCCATGAGAATCATTGTTTATATGGCTCTATTTAGTAATAAGTTTCACTACAAATACTTCTTGGAAGTGGGGGAGTTTGTGCATTAATCATGGTCTTACATGTATATGTATTGTATGACAAGGGGAAATGAAGTTGTATGAGATGTATGAATTATTATTTGTTTGTTTTTTTTTTATTACTTATAATTTTTACTGTTATATAGATTGTGAATTGTGCAATAGGCTACACAATTCTCTTTTATGTGTATTCACAAACTAATACAGTGATTAAAATCACCTACCTTATGCATGTTCTGTTAAGAATAAACTTGCTCCCAGTTTAACTGCTTGCATACAATATTTTCTGTAGAGTAAAATAAGTGAGATTTAGTCACATTTCAATTATTGCATTCTTTTACAGGACTAATGAAAGAAATATACCCCTTTAAAACTTCCCCTAAGCCCAAACTCATCAACAAAATATTGGCCACACTAATATCCTTGCCGAGTTCATATAGCCAGAACCATCAGCAAAATTCATCTGAGGGATAGACAAAATGAGATCAACAATAATTAAATTTAATTTAAATTATAAGCCGTAAAATTTATAGGATTTAATAGGCAAAAAATGAAAAACTGTGTTTTTCTGAGATGTAGATATACATTTAATAAAGTGAAGGATTGACAATGACGGGCAGCAATGAGACCATCAAATTACATATTGACCTAATAAATTGCCTAAAACATTTCAATAAAACACATTTTAATGATATAATGTGAGTCCTAATAATAAGATTATTATAACAAAGCTATTTGTAATTTCATTGGGTATCTTATTAATGTGTGGACAGACATGTGTGTTTTTAGAACTCACTAGTTACTTTATCATTAACTTGAGGTTTTTTTTCTAGATGTGCAGTCTGTCAGAGATACGGTAGTCCTAATTTATTGAAAAACACATTACGTAAATGCATTTAATCTGCAATAATAACAAAATAAACAAATAATAATAAAATAATAAATAAATAATGATATAAAAATAATAGATTATACAAGTCCGGAGAGCTCGAGGATTTTAAAAATGTTTCTCTTTTAACTTGTTTCATAAATTTTTGTGTTACTTTTTTTTTAAATAATTTAATAAAAGAAAACAAACCTAACACTTATTGTTTAAATCCCTGATTTAGAAATGATTTTTCATGTATAAACTTTCTTTTTAAAATATGTTTATATGTATTTTATTCATTGTACATTGTTTGATATATTATACCATGGCAAAATGAATATCGCTTTGGATAATAAAGTATTTTTTAATTGAATTTGAATTTAAATGAATTGGCAAATTGTGAAGTACTTTGAAACAAAGTGCTGTATGAATACTGGACACTGAGGATGAAATTGGCGTGATCAGAATTTAATTTGCAGGATTACACTGAGAAGTAATCTAACTCATATTTGTGTACAAAATTGCTGGTAGAGAGGTAGGCCTAGGGGTGCAAAAACATCATAAGGCCAAGGTTACTGCATAATAATATATAACCATCTATGTTGAAATATTGGAGAAAAAACCTTAAATTAAATTAGGCCAAATAAAAAAGTACTTGTTTAGCATCACCTCTTTAAAATTAAATAGTTATGTTGGGAGGTGATTTTTTTTTATCAATTAATATATAGTATCAATAATCCTTGTTAGATCTGATGCTACCTTAGCAGTGCCATGCCTAGGCACAACTTACATACCCACTCAATAGCGGATCCAGAAATTTGAAATAGAGAGGGCCCAGGGATGGACCAATCCACAGGTTGTGGGTTTGTTCACATCAGCCCCACCACGGTTTTGGCTAAGGCGAGAAAATTTATGATTATTGCAACTCTAGATGATTGGAAATGGCACTCTCAGCACTCTCAAAATATATTTAAATATATTTTATTATTATTATTATTATTATTATTATTATTAATAGTTTTATTATTAATAGTTTTATTATTACTAATATAATAATTATTATTATCAATAGTGTATCCTTGTATAATTTTCCTTTTTTGCCTATTTTTTTGTTATTTTGAAAACTTTAGGTAGAGACCAGGCCAGCTGGGCTCGCCCTTAAATCCACCACTGTTTCAAAAAATTAAAATTTTTTAATTTTATTCAAAAAACAACCGTGTTTTACAACCATAATTAAAGCATAGCGTAATCTATGAATGAAAATATGAATCTATAAATAAATGAATAAAAATGAATGATTAAAAATAAATGAATAAATAAATTCGAATGAATAAATAAAAATGAATGAATGAATAAATGAATGAATGCATTATTAAATGAATAGATGAATGAATATGTGATTGAGTGAGTGGGTGAATAAATGAATGAATTAAATAAAGAAGGAATGAGTGAAACAATTAGTGAGAGTAAATGAGTGAGAGAATGAGTGAGTAAATGGATAAATGAA
>NW_022758875.1:0-1440 GCF_011630105.1 Anneissia japonica
TCTTTATTTGTTTGCTAGTGTTTCTATTTTTTGTTTGCAGCGTTTCTTTTTTGTTTGCAGCATTTTTTTTTTGTTTTCAGCGTTTCATTTTTTTGTTTGCTGGTGTTTTCTATTTTGTTTGCATCGTTTCCATTTTTGTTTGCATCGTTTCTATTTTTGTTTGCATCATTTCTTTTTTGTTTGCATCATTTCTTTTTTTGTTTGCAGCGTTTCTTTTCTGTTTCCATGATTTTTTGTTTGCAGCGTTTCTTTTTTGTTTGCAGCATTTCTTTTTCTTTGCAGTGTGTCCCTTGTGGGCCATCGTACTTTCTAATGTTGAAATCAGCTTCCAAAACCAAAACATTTTGAATAAAACAAAGAGTATGCAATGTAACTATCTAATTTATTTTCAAATCCTCATTCTTGAAAGTGAAATTCTATATTTTGGAAATTTTGCATGAAATCTGTCAACCACGCTGTCATGGTCGAGGTTGCTTCACCTATCACGATGTATTCCAACCATCATGAGGCTATCTAAATGAACATTTGTCATAACAGAACGCAAATTATTTTTAATTAGTCTTATTGAATTATTATTATTATTGTTATTGTTATTATTTTTGTTGTTGTGATGAAAAGCTTAACACAAAGAATATGGTGGCTAAACGAATATTACATGTAAATATTTTTTTTATTTGTTTGTTCCCCGACGGGGGGGGGGGGCTATAGCCCCAGCCCCCTCTGGCGCCACCACTGTTTTAAAGTATAATCTTGCAAAATAACTTGTCAAAGATTACGGTACTTGTACTGCATGTGATGGGTTAGGAATCAATTAAACATTGTTTTATTACAAATAAATCAACTCTAAATTTTCAATCTTTAGAATAAACAAATGTGAACACAATCCAAAAGCTATATTGGTACAGTGAGTGGACAGTGAGATTAGACGTTTTAATAGTACTTCTTCTGACCTTATTCCACCAAAGATAAAATTTCAAGGTAACTACTAATGAAGAGGTATGATGAAAATAATAATAATATTAAGTAACAGTAATAATATATTAAAAATACTTTAAAGTGGCCTTCTAATTTGACGTGGCTTTTAACTTTTGTGAACGTCCTGATCTCCTACGGCGTTTACCAGTATTGTCTGTGGTGCAGTCATAACTTACGAGCTCACTTATTGTTAATTATTGCCTGTACGACCGAATAATACCTTAGACTATTACTAGACATAAAAGTCACCCAATTCGTTCAATGCCATCAAGTCAAACGGCAATAGGCACTATTGTATTCTGTGTTCCTTCTGAAATCAAGAGTTAATGCATACAATACAACAAAACCTTAAAACTAGTGTAACTAATCCTAACACGAGGAAGCCAATCGGAGAACCCTGTAATATTCTGTGTGAACAACAGCACCCACACAAGGAGAAAATTCGCGCTATGCATCAAAACACGG
>NW_022758876.1:0-872 GCF_011630105.1 Anneissia japonica
ACAACGATGGAAAAGCTCCACCATTCCTAAAATTATTGATGGCATTAATAATTCTAAAGTTAAACTGAATTTGGATATTTTTCATCCATAATAATAATAATAATGATAATAATAATGATAATATTAATGATAATAATAATGATAAGAATAATGATGAGTATAATAATGATAATAATAATGATAATGTTGGTGGATGATAGGCCTGGTTGTTTGTATCTTTTGTGTATTGCTTTTGGATGCTGCTTTTGTTTTCTTGTACTGTTTTTGTGTATCTTGCCTTTTTACTGTTTTCTTAATTGTTCACAGAGATTTCAGCTTATGCTGCCCTCTGTTTTTAATGTATTTTATTGGTGAATAATAAATAAACCTGAATATTCATTTTGTTGTAAACAGATTCCAGTAAAATGGGATCAGTGGATTGTACACCTGGTATAGATAACCTGGTGTTTATATTACTCAAACTTCTAACTTGTTTACTTTTAAATTAATTATGTAATATATAATATAATAATGTATATAGTTTGTGTTTAAAACGAGAAAGGCAAACTCTTCATCATCGAGATAAGCATCATTATTATGTAAATTTAGTAATATGTGGAATCTGTTTATATTTTTATATTTCCATTTCATTTTGTTATAAACAGATTCGAGTAAGGAAGGTTCAATGCACTGTACAACTTATATAGATAACCTGGTCTTTATATCACTCAAACTTTTAACTTGTTCATTTGTGAATTAATTAGGTAATGTATAAAATGAGTAATGTATAACAATATATAACAGATACTGGTAGTTCATCTTCAGGAATAATAATAATAATAAGCTTTATTTCAACACGGAAACTTGGCTCAACTAGCAGTTGTTTTTCTGCA
>NW_022758877.1:0-1000 GCF_011630105.1 Anneissia japonica
TGTTGGTGTAAACTGAACGAATCCAGTACAGAATAAACTGAAGATATGTCATTCGATGTTGATACTTTTCACCCTGAAATCAATAATAAAATATCACACTATAAATAATATATTCTGAGTCGAAACTTGCTAAGAGATAAATATTAAGACGTAATAATGCTTACGGTAGTCGGATCCCTGACATTAGCGGGGGCGTCAAGATCATCTTCTAGGTTAAATACCACACAAACGACGGCAAAAGATACCATGAAAATCTACAAGAAAATTATTCATAATTACTTTTTACTATCGAAAACTGAATGAAATAACTAAAAAATGTTTGTAATTTAATAATAATTATAATTTTGTTTAATTTATTATTTACTATAATAACTTACTCGTTGTATCACATGATAAATCGGTTGGCCTCCGAAGTCCCAGATGTTCATTATAAAATCGTTGCCAGATTTTTTCCAGTCACTTGTCGCATCTCTTGTGAACTTGAGTACATTCTGAACTTTACTTGCGATGTTTTCTGGGACCTCTTCCATCGATTTTGTCTCTGTCATTTCTTTAATATTTGGTTCGATTTTCGGGGTTCTGGCGTCTGTATTTATTGATGATTGCCCTTATTGAAATATCAGAATAAAAATTTTAAAAATGCATATTAAAAGCAAAGTGTAGTACAATAATGTTTTCTTTTGTATAGATAATCTATACACATAAGGTTGACTCGTGGTTAATTTCAGAATGTTTATAGTGAAGTCTCCCAGTCAGTAAAGTCATTCTTTACTTGCTGGAGGTTATATTTGACCTTTCTAATAATAATTGTCGATGTAGGCCCTATATAGCGCATGATATAGCGACCTCATGTGCTGTCCCAGGTTGTTTTGGTTTTATTTTATGCAAACGCTTTTATTCCATATGCCATTATGTATAATTGTACTATGCTGCGAATTGTTTTTAAGAAGTGCCGGTAAGCCTATGCCTCGCGGAGCCCTCTTTGTGAAACGTTGCATAA
>NW_022758878.1:0-991 GCF_011630105.1 Anneissia japonica
CGTTCTTCTATCTTTGTCCGACACACGGGGCATGTTCCAAGGGCAAACGAGCATCCGTTGCACGCAGGTGCCAACACGGTAAGAACACCGTGTCCCACGTAAATTCCAAACATATCTTGCAAACTAGGCTTTCGTCCAAGTATTCTTTGCACTTTGCACCCTCTTTTATCACGGTCACGAGTAGATTGCGTTTGGTCAGATCGAAGATTCCGTTGTTGTGTTCGATGTGACGTTGCACCACCGCATTTATAGTTACGTCATCGTAACCGAATTCGCGAACGCACATCACCGTGTCGGCGCGTTTCTGCAAGCCCGCTGTAACTCTTTGGTACCATTCGCAATCCACGTTGAATTTTGCGTGCTCGTTCACCGGCACGTCGGACGCCTTCCATCCGATCAACTGCAGGTTGCAATGGAAGCAGACGGCGAGGTCGTCTTTCGCGTAAAAGAATCCGGCCAATGCCATAGTCGTCGGCGTCGGACTTTTGTGAGACCATCCGTTCTCGAAGCTGGTAACGCGCACGGCGAGTTCGGCAAAATCGGGATGTGATGGTGACATCTTTATTTTTTTTTTACTTGGTGAGATACCGTTTTGTTTTACCGCCCGATCTTTTGCAGCACATCGATCTGTTGACCGGATCGACGTCGACTAGTTCCTCGTCCGTCAAAGGCCTGTTTCGAAGTATCTCGCGATCGATGCAAAGTCTGCAAATTTTTGGGGTCGAAACTGTCCACGTGCCGCAGTATCGTGTCCAGAAAGATGCGTCCGGTTGCACGCAACGAATCGACGGTCTGAAATTGCGTGTTGCAGCAGAGTGACGGCGAAAACAGTTGAAACTTTCGCGAACGTCCGTCTTCTGGATAACGGATCGTGAACTTGACCGATGGAAAACGATCGTTACTGTCTACCGTGAGCGACTCGGCATGTTTCAGACGTTCGACCACCGTAGACGGTAGACTGCGTATGCCGTATATTCGTCCGGCGTGATTC
>NW_022758879.1:0-611 GCF_011630105.1 Anneissia japonica
AAGAAAAATAGTAATCGTCTGACAAAAAGTAATTTTAGTTTCGCTCGACGTTCATTTAAGAGTTTGTGTAGAAGAAAATATAATAGTTACCTTAAATCACTGGCAGAACAAATTGGTTCAAATAAAAAGAGATTTTGGAGTTGGTTAAAATGTAAACATAAGTCAAGTGAATTTCCTTCAGTTATGTCACAGGGTAATGTTTCTGTTGAATCTTTTTCTGATAAAGCTACTTTATTTAATACTTTTTTTCATTCATTTTTTAACGATCCATCTTTGCATGGGATGCAGGAATGCCCATATCTTCCAGACTATGTAATTGACAATATGTCAACAATGGTGATAGATCAGCATTCTGTTGAAATAGCACTTGGCAATATTAATGTTTATAAAGCCATTGGCAACGATCAAATCAGTAATACTGTTCTTAAAGCAGCCGCATCTCCACTCTCGTATCCACTTTCCAAAATTTTTCAGCTGTCCATCAACTCTGGAATTTTTCCAGCTACTTGGAAATTTGGTAATGTCTTACCTATCCATAAAAGTGGTTCGAAAAAGTCAATGGAAAACTACCGTCCAGTATCTCTGCTGCCTACTTTATCAAAATTATTTGA
>NW_022758880.1:0-2205 GCF_011630105.1 Anneissia japonica
TGTAACGATTCAAAGCAACTGGCAAGCGACTGAAAATGCTACTGCGCATGTCGATTATAAAGTTATGTCTACCGCCGATAATAATTTAGCCTGGTTTGTAAAATGTACTGGTGTTTTTTTTTAACCATTGGATGCACTTCTTTTCAAGGCTACTTTTGCAAAGTAAAGAGGGAGGCTTCTCAGAGTTGATCGAGAAATTTCCAAAAGGGGGGAGTTGCTGGAAGGGGGACCGAAAGTTGGGCCGATTAAGACAACACTGTCGTAGGGGGTCCAGGGGGCATGCCCTCGTGAAATTTTTGTGTTCTAGACGCCGAAACATAGCATTTGAGGCATTCTGGGCTATCATTTTTTTCTTTTTCTCTCTTTTTAACTACCTAAATCATATACAGTATGTTCCTTTTTATGATGATGAAATAATAAAATGCTTACAAACCCCCTTTTAAATATATCCCTATCCCACTACTTTGAATCAGATTATTTACGCAGATTCAAGTTTATAAGAAAAATTAAATGTATACAAGAATAATCCATCTGACTCTAATTCATTCTGACTCATGACTTATTCATTTAATGGATGAATGCCCATAGGTGTATTTATAATATACACTCTGTTGTGTGCTTGTTAGGTTTTTTTATACAGAAAAAATATACATATATATATATAGGTACTAAAGAAAGAATAAACAAACTTGCAAATATCAAAATTTATGAAAATTCATGTTCATCTGTTTTGACTATTTTGACTATAATTGTCTGATCTTTTATCAGAGATTCCTCTCCTTTTAGTGTTAAACAGTCTGCTGCCCTCAAGTCTGTTACAGTCCCTATAGCACATTGTCTCAATGAAGTCATTTGCCGTTTGTTTATGAAGTAGTAAATTTCTCCATTATCATCTGGCTCTGTTTTTGGTAATTCATTGATTCTGTCCCTGAGTGCTGTAATTACTGTTTCACTGCATTGCAGTGCCTTCATCACTCTTCAATAATTGATTAAGAAAAGACAGTTTTGTTTTTATATCGGATAATATTGCTTTAAATTCATCCATTTGTACATCATTTACCTTCTTTTTTTCTTTTGTAGATTGTCTCTACTTCATTTTTCATTTTGTCTCTATTCTCTTTTACTTTTTTTCAATATTTCTTCTACATGATTGTCTATATCTATTAAACATGTGTCTTTATTTTGTTGTAATTTTGTAGCATTGTGGATAACAGCTTTGAGAACACCTTCTAATTTGTTTATGAAGCGTTGGGCAGATTTTTCTAAGGTGGCTGAAGTTTCTTTAAATGTTTGGAATGCGTCTGAAATGTTTGATAGTTTCTAATAAGTTATTTAGAAAGGTATTTGGTGGAAGCTTCTCAAGCCCTCTTTTTGGAATGGGATATGATTTTGAGCAAGTTGGGCAAGTCAGCTGACCCTTCTCCTTAACCCAATCTTCCAGGCATCCCAAACAGAAACTATGGAGGCAGTTGAGGAATTTTGGATTTTGAAGTCTCTTAAAGCAGATGGTACACTCATCAACCTTCTCATCAACATGTTCCAGAAACTGATTCAACTTACTGGTAGCCATCTTGAATTGATTTCCCGTGAAATTTAAATAATAGGTAATATAATTATTATCATTTGAACTGGATAAATAATAAGGTCATGCAATCTGATGATCCTATAGAAAATAATGGCTTCTATCTCCTATTTTGTATAGGGTCTGATAGTCTTTAAGAGGATCATACAACAAGCAGAGTACTGCAGAGTAGAACAGAACAAGAGGTGAGGAAATAACTAGAATAGAAGATTACACTGAATTTTTTACATTACATTCAGTTTTTTTTATAATTTTTTTTTCTTTGAAATGCATTTATTTAATTTGTTTATTTATAATGTATTTTAATATCAAGTCAGTTGTAGTGTTGTACCAACATAAAATCAAAAGCAATATGAAAATTTCTGGCCGTATTTAAAATTATAACAATAGTTATAAACCTCGTTTATTTGCGCTATATAAATCCATCTATTATTATTATTATTATTAACATTTTTTTTCATTTTTTGAGCAAGAAGAAACTTCCTTTGTCTCAATATAATTATAATAATAAATTGTAAAGAGTATCTGGAACACCAAATAGATGACTTGTTAAACTCTTTTTTTTTCTATTTTGTTGATATCAGAACACAGATGAGGAGGAGGCGGAGCTTAGTATTTACTTT
>NW_022758881.1:0-1060 GCF_011630105.1 Anneissia japonica
ACAGAAAGAGTGAGACAGACAACAGTTTTACAAATTTACTAACTAATGTTTATTATATAAATACGAATAATATAAATGAAATAATTCGGTACAAAATATATGACAATACTTGCTCTGGTTTAGCTACCGTCGCTCACATTAAATCTTCAGTTCCAAATTAGAATTGTTCAAGTCAGGTTGTGTAAAAGTACAAATGTTCAAAGCAAAAATTTTTCAAAGTCCAACACCATCATGCTCCACACAGGCTGTCCCACGAATTGTCTTTCTCTATTGATCACATCTCGACAACTAACTCATCATCTCTCAAACATCATTAATTAACAAGTCCTAAGTCATTCACCTCTTTTCATGGTTTTACTCCCTTTCTCAGAAACTACACCTTCTACATACCTACTGTCTTACACATCCCTATCTCTTCAATCACAATTATTAACCACGATGTTTAAAGCACCACAAAAACTCACACTTTCACTTCTTCGACATTGAACTTTAAGATGTGTAAAATAATTATAATGATGAAACTGACAGTGGTAACACTTTCCCCCTTAAAGAAAAGAAAGATTTATTCAATAAATCTTTCTTTGTTTTATACTAAAACAAGAGATAATAATATTGTTGAACATACAGCACAACGTAAAAGGATAAGATTATAAGTAAAAGCAATCAAGACTCATGCAAAACAAAGCATACATAAGCTAAAACTAAAATAGCATACTTAAGCAAAATAAAATATATATGATGGTAATAGGCCTATATGAATTCAAAATTAATAGGTAATTACATGCAAATCAAACAAAATCATAAAACCTTCAAATAGAAAACATATCAATCGTTTACGGTTCATGATTTAGACTCGAGACAAAGCATCAGGGACTAAATTATCTTTTCCCTTAAGGTGCTGAATTATCAGGTCATATTCTTGTAGGATTAAACTCCACCTTATCAAACGTTGATTATTTTTCTTCATTTTGTTTAAAAATGTGAGGGAATTATGATCGCTGAAAACAGTTAGGGGTTTAACAGAAGAAGATACATAAACATTCAAATGACATTGAACTTT
>NW_022758882.1:0-1332 GCF_011630105.1 Anneissia japonica
TGTACAAAAACCGAAAGAGCGGAAATTTAAAATGATCTTGTTAAATTAATGATTGTATGAATATCTTAATTGTATAAGCAATTCTTTACACTGTCACAGATTCCATGGTTTACGCAATTGTGACTCTTTATTTCAGCCTTTAAACGTTTCTTTTATACATTATTGATTATAAAAGAAGCAAAGGATACATTTCTATCTATAGAAAGTGGCAGTAAAATACCCTAGATTTGGAATCATTAACAAGCAGTTGTGACAAGAGATCAATTTTATTAGACAAAATAATTTAGATGGATTATTTGATACAATGGGTCTATAATTTGCAACTACTGATGGATCAAGAATGTTTTTTGAGAATGGGGAGTTATAGTGCCCTAAAGAGACGTTTTTGGGATTACCCCATATTTAATGCGAATATTCAATAGGTTTGCAATTATAAGTGGTAGGTTGGAGCCTATAACGGTACCTAATTCCATATTTGAGATGTTAGACAGAAATACCATCCGGTCCAAGGGCGCAGTTATTATTTAATTTATTGATATATTTTACAAAATTTGACGTGTGAAATATACTAAACTGAACAAAACCTCTATCTCGCTGTTATAATTTTTGACAAAGACCTCTGCTTCTTCCGTTTAGATTAAGAAACCATTCAAATGAGATAAGATTACATTGGTAAAGCAAACATTTAATGGAACTTATTGAAAAGCCGAAAACCAACTGTCTTTGACGGAAATTGACTGTGTTTGTTAACCTAATGTGCCTGAAAATTGAGAGAGCTTGAAAATTGACTGTGTTTGAAATTTGAACTTTTGGCATTCTACATAAAACAAGGATGCGAAATACTGTACGTACGTGTAATGTTGTTCTTTTGACGTTACATATAAAACCACACCGTAAACCCTTATCCGCTAGTATGTTAAAATTTGCAATTTGTTTCGATAAATTAGAGCAATTATTCATGACCGCTAAATGAAGGTAAGCTGAAATACAGACGGAAATACACAATTCTATTAAATTTATCTTTGGGCCTAGACCCCTGACGTCCAGGACATTATTTTTCAGGACCTTTGATTGCTTTCATCCTTGTCCGGTTCCAAGGAGAGACTTTCACTGAAGGAGGGTCTCTTATACCACCACGTCAGCAGCACAGTTGGGGCCGAGTTAAGAACATTTATGATTATGATGCCCGGAATAGCACTCAGGCCTACAAATTTGAATATATTATTGTTTATCTCCAGTTGTAAAAACAATTTTGAAATCTTTAGCGCCCTCTTTAATCTGTCACTGGATACAATATTATATAGGACTATATCCTAACTGTTTCCTGATCCT
>NW_022758883.1:0-547 GCF_011630105.1 Anneissia japonica
CAGTGTGGAAAGAAGTTTAGACAAAAGATGATTTTGAAATGCCACATGAGGATACATACTGGAGAAAAACCTTACCTATGTGAACGTTGTGGAAAGAGTTTTCATCAAAGTTGTAATTTAAAAAGTCATTTAAGGATGCATAGAAGAGAGACACCTTATGATTGTGAATATTGTGGAAAGAAATTTATTCGAAGTTGTACTTTTAAAACACATCTATTAAGGGCACACACTGAAGAGATACATTATGAATGTAAACATTGTAGAGAGAAGTTTAACTGCAAAGAACATTTGGAAAATCATATGGTGGTACATACAGGAGAGACACCTTATTTATGTACACACTGTGGAAAAATATTCAGTGAAAGGGATAGTTTAGAAACACATATGAGGGAACACACAGGTGAAACACCTCATGAATGTAAACAGTGTGGGTTGAAGTTTAGGACAAGTCGTACTTTGAAGCATCATATTATGGTACACATAGAAAAGACACCTTATAAATGTGAACTGTGCGGAAGTAAGTTTAAGTTTAAAAGTTATTTGAAAT
>NW_022758884.1:0-1200 GCF_011630105.1 Anneissia japonica
TGAAAAACTGAATTAGCATATACTTAGGCCATTTTCAGCATTTAAAAATTGTTGAATCCGCACCGTGCACAATTCCTCGAATGTCAAAGTGCGGTGGATCACCTAACTCGTCCTCAGTATTTTCATAATAAAAGATAATGTAGGGCCTACATCATATACTACACAACCATTCTGAAATCTGTAATAAAGTATTATTGCTTTGCATTAATAAAAATGTTGCCACATTACATTGAAAATTAGTTACATCAAGCAATTGTGTGACCGTCTCTCACTCTCAGGGTTGTAATATGTTCCTTATTTATAACTGTCATCTTAGGGCTATATATTGTGAATCCAATGAAAATATACTGTCAAGTATAGGTCAGAATTCTAGTATATTTATAAATAACCATGTTGGTGGTAAAAATTTGGCCACAAGAACAAGTGCATTTCCATTACAAAAACAAGTTCATTACCATTTCCAATTTTTTTGCCATTAATGCATAATTTTGTCTCTGATTTTTTGCATAACAAGCAATTATTCAGATCAGATCACAAGTTGAAATTTGTTATATAGTACAAGATACTGTCATTTTATTTTTAATAAAAATGTGTTTTTGTCCTTTTTTACAGAACAGTTACTAGTGAATTTTGAATGCAGAGTTATTCGACTTGAATTCATATTCAATTTTGAGAATGGACACAACCACAAAGGAGGCATTGTTTTTATTGCTGCTTCTCACGCATTTCAATATGTACCTGGTTTAGAAATTATATGGGCAACACTCTACACTCACATCGGAAAGGTCTTACTTGGTTGTGGCTATCGTCCAAATGCGCCAGTTCATTTTTTTTTTTTTTTGGAAAAATTGGAGGCAAGTATTGAAAAGATTTTTCCTAATAGTCATCTCTATCGAGCTAGTATCTTGACGGGTGATTTCAACATAGATTTACTGAGCAATGCACCTGATATTTGTTGGTGTCAGCGGAGACTTGCAAAAAGTTTTGATATCCTAAACTTTGAACAGTTGGTGCATTTTGTTCCTTGTAGAGAGAATATACTTCAGTATTCGGTACTTTGATTGACCATGTTCTAATCAAAGCTATACAGTAGCATATCTTCTGTTCTTCCTCAATATGGAATTGGAGACCGTGTCCAAGGAGCAATAAAAATTTGAATATTGTACTTTAAGACAGCATAATTAGTAAATATGTTATGGC
>NW_022758885.1:0-768 GCF_011630105.1 Anneissia japonica
TGCTTTACGTACTCCTGTGTCACTGTGTGCTAAGTCTCATGGTTCTGAAGTTCTTACATTTTCAACGGTCACATGGTTACGTTACCTTTTTTAAATTTTCTATATTATACATAATAATGATGAAATAAGAAACACATCAAATCTCAATCAAACAAATCATCTATGTAAATTTCGTCTAGGTATTCATCGTCTGCAAATTGAGCATCTTCTGTCTCTTATACACATCCAAAGATCGGAGCATTTCATGTTCATTTTATTGCACTGACATCTGCCTTGATTGCACCTGGTCTTACAACCGCATTTGATGATCTCCATTAAACTATGCCTACTATATTATTTAAAATATACAATTTTTATTTATAAGATTAATTTTTACATGAACATAATAATACATACTTAAACAATATATTAAATTTAAATGTAAATATAATGACATTAACGAATAAATAACAATAATTAAACGTGTACATAGTATCCATCACTACTACAATAACAAAATTAATATTTTTCAATCTTATAATCAATTTTATATAGCCGGAGTTAGTTTCGACCTAGGCAAACCTTTGCTAAAAAGGTACACTTTCTCCATCAAAAGGCTTTTTCTATGAATGCAATAACCTGTTCGAAGCACGAACTCCTGTAGACCAAACCCAGTACCGTTACGATTTCCAATCGTACGGGAAATCCACTCACGAACCTAAGGCTAAGTGAGGTAGGGCCTGCACAGTCAGCACCATTTTTTTAAAGAATATTTTTAATACACTGTAC
>NW_022758886.1:0-962 GCF_011630105.1 Anneissia japonica
ACGGGGTGCTCCACTGTTTGTTTGTATTTTTGTATGTTACCTGGAAATTGAATAAATAAATAAAATAAATAAATGTATATATATATATATACTATTAAATAGTGAATTGCTGCATTATCACGTGTATCCAGCACTATACGTTGCTAGTATTGCCAACTACATTTATTCAATATATATATATATATATATATATATATATTAAAATATAAGAAAATCATAAGGATATTTCAATAGCTCCTGCTATTTTTATCAACATTCAAGCGAAGGGAGATCTTACACATACATAAAGAATACTAAATGGTATTAACCAATCAAAACCAAGTTAAAGATCCAATTAGTTTGATTGGACCACAAAATAAAAGTTCGGTGACAAGTTAACTACAGTTAAACCATGGACCTATTAATAAGAAGGACATACAACGTAGTATTGCCCTTTGATCAATGTTCTTTTCCGACAAGATAAGAGAGGGGTATATTTATCGGAATAAACTATGAAAAGATAAGCTCGGTACCGTTATTTCTTACGTTATCGCCTTTCTGGGCATGCGCATTAGGCTTTCGTTCGGCTGCCTGGTTCTCCGCGATCGAGAGATACACATATACACACACACACTAAACTGTTGAAAATACCAGGTCCATGAAAATACGAATATAGTATGGACGATTTAGATTTTTGCGTCAACGATGCAGAGATCGATAATAGAAACGCAAAATGCACTATGTATGCAAACAGAAGTCAGAGGATAAAATGATTGCATGTGGTGGTCCAAACTGTACTTGGGCCTAGGCCTAGTAAATACGTGGTACCACTACTTCAACTGCATAGGCTTGCTTGACACCAAAATGAAATAGCCTTCCTAGCGATGGTCTGGGCTTGTAAACGGTGCGTAGTCGCTTCTTCAGCATGAGCGGGTGACAGCAACCTACAGGGGCCTAGCTGAGAGAAACAGACGGGTTCCGTA
>NW_022758887.1:0-1639 GCF_011630105.1 Anneissia japonica
GTATATATATATATATATATATATATGTATATATGTAAAGTAATTAAATTGAAAAAAAAATCAAAAAGTATTTTTATAGTAGCGAAAAATATTTGGGAAATCTGGTCAATGACCTGACATAATGGTATCATCTAAACTTGTAAGAGTGTCATATTTAGTGTTTCCCTGTTGGTATTTGCTTTGATGTGAATAGAAGTTGATATCCAGCCCCATAGCCAAAAAGAAAGGGGAGAGGGGCCATTCAAATTCAGTTCAAACAACTCCCCACCCCACCCTGCTCGATGTGTCTAGCTACGGAGCTGCTATCCCCACTTCATTATGGCCATAAGGAACATTCAAACTCATTGGAAAATTGCTTTTTAAAGATTAGGAGTATATACGGTAATAAGGGAAGGCAAAGTAACACAGAAGAAAATAACATCTTCCTTTATGTACAAGATGGACACTTGCATACCTAAACTTAAAGTACCGTATATGCTCGCGTATAAGGCGACCCGTTTATTAGACAACCCCCGTGTTTGAGCAGAATTTTGTAGGTCCAGCGTATAAGACAACCCCGTGATTCATTGTCGGAATTCTTATCTTTTCTGGAAATTGGTCCATATATTATTATTATTATTATTATTATTATTATTAGTGCATCTACCTGGCAAAAAATGGAGGAAAATACAATGCTTATCTTTCAAATAATATCATTTGGGATTTTCAATGTTAATCAAAATCTTTTCCCCGTATTTTAAAATTGTGTTCCTTGATACTAACATTTAGTAGGTTAATTAGAGTAGCATATCCACGTGTTACCAACAATCTGCACAAAAGACGAAAACAATTTGAAAAATGTATGTCGTGCATATAAGACGATACCCTATTTTCCGATCGTAATTTACTATTTTAGGTCTCGATATGTTTACTTTACAGTATACTGTTCAGATTTGTTTGCAATATGTTTTTTAAACAGTTTCAAGTTGGTTAAAAATATAAAGCAAACAACAGTTTCTTTGAAATAAATTATTGATTTTCTTATGTTGTCTTTTGAGACCACTTTTATCTTTGGTCTCCATTTTAAAGTTGCAAATTTGGTTACCCTCTAATTATGCTGCTTGGAGATCACTTCAAGCACATGGTCGCTATTCAGAGGTTTCTTAATTGAGACCGAATCCCGAGACCGCCCCAAATTTCAGCTAAACAAAGTGGTCTTGAATTGGAGGGTGGACAGTATTCGTTATCTCATCATAAACTGTGATATAAAGAGAGGGCATAAACACTATCCTGTTGTTTTTTCATCCTTCGTGGTTTTGTGCTATATTTTGTTGTAACGCAGTATTCTATTTCTTCTTATCTTCTTCGCAGAGCATTATATTGCAATAAATTGGTGCATATTGACTCTGAGGCATTTGCTGAGGTGGGAAAGTTAGTGTTGTTGTAAGTAGTCAAATGCATTGAACTACGATCATTTTAACTACAACGTTAAGTATGTCTAAATGCTAACACTTATACACAAATGCAGTTCAATTCAATTTTCTCAGTTGTGCATACATGAAAATACAGATGCCAAAACAAATAAAAAATTACAAGCAAGTGGTGGGCTTAGATAAAACGCTGGGTGGATTTAAGGTCCAGCAATAAAGTATCCTTATAA
>NW_022758888.1:0-632 GCF_011630105.1 Anneissia japonica
ATTGAAAAGGGAACAGGATGCAATGTTTTCGCTCCTGGATTCATGCCCACTGGAAGACGGAATAGGCGAGCTAGCTAGGGCCATTGTCGGTCTATTTTCACCTTTGGCAGAGTTACGTACTCTCACCGAAAATGTAATTTGATTCAACAATAAACAAAGAATTGACACATTATATGTTTGTTTGTTTCATTTTATTTTTACTACTAGGATTTTGCAAAGCAGACATATTTCTTTCTTATGCACTAGATTACAATCATGGATTTTCATATGTGTTAATTTAAAGAAATGTAAAATAAAGTTACACTGTATTTTTTTAACTAGTAAAACTCATCGTATAGAATCTACATGGATGCAAAAAGAAACATATTTTTTGTTTTTATTTTCTTTGTTAACACTCACCTTTGGCAGAGTTACGTACTCTCACCGAAAATGTAATTTGATTCAACAATAAACAAAGAATTGACACATTATATGTTTGTTTGTTTCATTTTATTTTTACTACTAGGATTTTGCAAAGCAGACATATTTCTTTCTTATGCATTAGATTACAATCATGGATTTTCATATGTGTTAATTTAAAGAAATGTAAAATAAAGTTACACTGCCTTTTTTTAACTAGTAAAACTCATCGT
>NW_022758889.1:0-641 GCF_011630105.1 Anneissia japonica
TTTTTCGGAAAAGTACTCGTAATATGGCGGAAAGTCAAAAATTTGCATTAAGTGCTCAACTCGGCAAGATAAGCACTTTTGTGCAAAAAGTGACAATGTTAAAAGTTGAGTCAAAAATGTAATTTTTTTTTGTTAGATTAGGGTTAGGGTTAGGGTTAGAGTTAGAGTTAGGGTTAGGGTTAGGGTTAGGGTTAGGGTTAGGGTTAGGTAAAGTGAGATAGGCTGAAACAAACAATATTCCATTGAAAGTTTAAAGTTTTTCGGAAAAGTATGGCGGAAAGTCAGAAATTTGCACTAAGTGCTCAACTCGGCGAGATAAGCACTTTTTTGCAAAAAGTGACAATGTTAAAAAGTTGAGTCAAAATGTAATTTTGTTGTTGTAAGGTTAGGGTTAGGGTTAGAGTTAGGGTTAGGGTAAGGGTTAGGGTTAGAGTTAGGGTTAGGGTTAGGGTAAACACAATTCCATTGAAATTTTGAAGTTTTTCGGAAAAGTACTCGAAATATGGCGGAAAGTCAAAAATTTGCACTAAGTGCTCAAGTCGGCGAGATAAGCACTTTTGTGCAAAAAGTGACAATATTAAAAAGTTGAGTCAAAATGTAATTTTTTTTGTTAGGCACGGTGAGATAGCCTGAAACAAACA
>NW_022758890.1:0-1187 GCF_011630105.1 Anneissia japonica
ATAGAACGCTTAATGCAAAACGATGCTTCAAAGTGCTTTATACAACAAAATAAACTCAAGAAATGGAATAATGGAATGGAATAAAATATTCTGTAATAAATATTAATGCTTTAACAGATGTAACACTCCACTAGTTAACACTTTCTTAAGTCACAGAGAGGTCAATACTTACCTGTTGTTCTCTTCAACAAGTTTTTCACATTTTCCTAATAACTCATGATGCTCAACCTATAATATTAAACAGTAATTATCAATACACATTATTTCACAACTATAAATGCAAATTACATCATAACTATTTACACAAATTATATTAAATAAAAAAATATAATTTCTATTCGTAATAGAGACATTAATTAAATTCACATCATCACAATACCAGTAAGCCATTAATGTTATTAAAAAATACCAATATTCATATTGTCACTTAATTATTATTGGATCCATAATGTAAAATGGTAATATAAAAATATATAATAACATTATATATAAAATATTATTCAGTTTTATTTAATAACAATAGATGGAACAACTCACATTATAATAAGCATTTATAGGGTATCAAACTTAGTGAGCATTATATTACTAGTAGCATATCATTGAATCCAATACAGAACAACTTTGTTTAACATTTAATTTTGTGTAAAATATTTTAGAAATAATAAAGTTACATTTATGCAATGCAGAAAACAAGAAAAGCTTCTAAAAACAATGTGTCAAAAACACTAGTATTATCAAACATAAGACTAGCACAACTAAAATTCAGAATGGGTCATCATCTATCACCGTCTGTCATTCTAGGTTAGGCCTGTTGGGAACTTCTCAAATCACAATAGTTCCAGTAAAGGACTATTGGGATGTGCTATACTGTGAAAATGATGTGAATTAGCACATAAACATTCACACTACAGTACATTCAAGAACAAAGAATGTAGTGTATGTGAACTTACAAAGCCATCCACACAATACCCTCAAGCCTGGTTCACGTCGAACTTTATCTAGATATACCCGTCTTGAAACATGATACGATAATCCCCTAATTGTGTTCGATGCCAAGTTAGAGCCAGATAAACAGCCAGCCAGTTTCTGTATTTTACGGACCTCTAGTACCAAGTGGTATTTGTTCAAAAAAAATTGTAAACTGCTGTAGAGAAGGTGTGAGTTTCAACTACCTAACCTAGCCGACC
>NW_022758891.1:0-703 GCF_011630105.1 Anneissia japonica
TGTAATACAACTTTTTCTCCAAAAATGGCGGGAAATGTGATTTTTGAAAGTTTGATCTTTGACCTTGTATTATCATATCTCGGTAACTACTGGCCACAGAGACTCACGATTGGTTGCAAATTGTTCAGGAGATCCATGTTATATTCGTCTTAATAAAAAAATATTCAAATAGTGACCGGAAATGGTACATTCCAACCTTTGACCTATTGTTGGGTCATTCCATGTCAAATCAACCAGATTAAAAAAAAAAAAAATCCAGTATAACCGTCTATGTGAAAAACCAACAAAAAATTAGCCTTATAGGATATGTAGTTTCCGAGATATTGACTCCTCTCTGGCGTGGTTCTTTAAGATGTGCGAACGCAATTTACTTCAACTTTGGAAGCTTATAACTCGGGATTGGTAATAGCTATCAAGGTCAAACTTGGTATTCCAGCTTACCTTTTACCGTATATCACATTAATATGACCTTAGATTAACTGCCATCCCCCTTCCCTTTTGAAGTTATCTGCACTCAAAGTAGCCGATTGTTTAACGATGCCAATTTTTTTGTGATATTCGAGGTCACCCTGCGTCCAAATGAGTGGGTATATACCCCTCATATTACAAATATAATTATCATGTGTAGTTGTCTCTAGCCACATTCAAGCGCAGGCTGATCAAATCAATCAACCAGAGCCTTGCAGGCGTCAATGTTCCTATG
>NW_022758892.1:0-588 GCF_011630105.1 Anneissia japonica
GATAGCCTGAAAAAAAGACTATTCCATTGAGAGTTTGAAGTTTTTCGGAAAAGCACTCAAAATAAGGCGGAGAGTCAAAAATTTGCACTAAGTGCTCAACTCGGCGAGATAAGCACTTTTGTGCAAAAGGTGACATTGTTAAAATGTTGAGTCAAAATGTAATTTTTTTTGTTAGGCAAAGTGAGATAGCCTGAAACAAAGACTATTCCATTGAAAGTTTGAAGTTTTTCGGAAAAGTACTCGAAATATGGCGGAAAGTCAAAAATTTGCGCTTAAGTCCCCAATTCGGCGAGTTAAACACTTTTGTGCAAAAAGTGACAATGTTAAAAAGTTGAGACATTAATACATGATTTTATTTGGAATTATAAAGGTGAAAAAATAAAAAGAAAAACGTTAATTGGTGATGTAAGTAAAGGTGGCATTAAAATGCCAGAGTTTGGTTTACATATTAAGGCATTAAATGTCGCGTGGGTAAAACGACTTCTAAACTATGACGAAGCAAAGTGGAAAATTATCCCAGAACACTTTTTTTCAGAAAGTAGGCACGGTAAAAGTAATGTTTAACATGACATGTTTGAATTTTACTGA
>NW_022758893.1:0-1396 GCF_011630105.1 Anneissia japonica
TGGGGTCCGGGGGTTCTCCTCCGGGAAAATGTTGATTCCTAAATGGCGGGAAATGAGCTTTTCTGACTTCTGAGGTGTCTTTTATTTACTTTTAAGTTCTTCAAAATTCAAGGTATTCTCCTCTAGAAGATTATTATGATGAATAAATGAACCCAAAGAGAAAAGGGAGGTTCGGGTTCTCCCCGGGGAAATGTTGATTTCTAAATGGTGGGAAATGAGTTTTCCCGACTTCTGAAGTAGCTTTTAGCGACTTTAATTTAAGTTCTTCAAGATTCAAGGTTTTCCCCTCTTGAAAACGGTCAGTTAAATTTTTTCCATTGTTATTACAGCAGATTGGCCTTATGTATGTATACAGCAGGGCCGTCGGAACCGCACCGGCTTTGGCCGGACCACTTTTCCTTAACCCTATCATAGGTCTCACTCCATACCACCAATTAAAAATCCTTTTTGGGACCAGGGTTTTAGTGGTCTTTAGCAGCTTTGGTCTCTAATTTGAATCAATATAATTAAAGACCGGCTTTAAAAGTAGTCTTTAATATCTCTACTTAGAGGGGAATTAAGAAATGATATACAGTAAATGTAAGATGTTTGAATGGGTGTAGGGCCTACAGTTACTGTAAGATGTTATTATTATTAATAATGCTAAAACTATTTCCCTGTAGTCAAGTCCTGTGCATGGTGGTCTTTTGGTGTCGAATTCAAGTCCCAATTTGGAAGAATCCACATCCGGGAGATCTGTTTAAATGAATTTTCTTATCACAACCAAATTTTGCTGTGCATGGTGATAACCATTAATGATTGGTACTAAGTGCTGCGCAGACAATTGACATTACAGTTTCAAAACTTGTTAAAGCATGCAAATATCATCATGAATTTGCAGGAGATGGTTTATTTTGGTTTATTATGTCAGTTTCCAGGAGACCCCATTTCGAGACTCTACGGGAGACTTGGAACTCATGGGTACTAAATGTGGTCTTCAGATTTCTCTTTTTAGATGTAAATTAAAAAATAATACATTAAATGTTTTAAAATGGTTGTACAGTCACTGCATGCTCTTATTTATTCTTAATTAAACATTTCTTAGTAGCCAGACATCAACTTGTCTTTCCATTAAAATATTACTGACATTGCCACTAACATTATCGTCATTCAATAGAAAAAAACGCTATACACAAAACAGTGCATTGGCTAATACTGTATATCTATACGTGCAATATAGGCCTATAACACAATTTATTGTATTGCCGTGTACATTTCAACTTTATTGACAATCCTTAATTTCAATATTAAGATTGATTTTGAAATTGTTTAGAGGTATAATATAAAATAACAAATAACTATTATAACATTTTGGCAAAGGTATAATGGCCAAGCCGGCCCTGATTAGGCCTACTTC
>NW_022758894.1:0-502 GCF_011630105.1 Anneissia japonica
ATTGATATATATATATTTATATATATTGATATATATATATTTATATATATATTTATATATATTAATTAATTTCATTTATATATACATACACCTTTAGATCGGTGGCACTCAAAATCATTTGGTGCGTTCAAAGTGAATTAAAATTTTTAGCTACAAGTACAAAAAAAAGAAAATTACGAAACAAAACAAAACATGGGAATCTTAAGTAAAAATAAAATAAACACAAGTGAGTAGTGCTGCTGATGAGGCAAGTAGCTCCCCGAAAAACATGACAAGGAATACAACCTGCCTTGCCTGTCACAAATTTCGAAGGGCCACCTGTACCATAACAAACTCAACAATAATGTTAAGGCAAACAAAAATTAACTAGTTACAAAAAAAAAAGGGGAAAAGACAGTAATACAGATACTTAACCTACGATAAAGTTTGCAAGTGCTTCAATTCAGATCTTTTTCTCCACGCTCGTTTTCCATATCTTTATATATATATTTATATATTTATA
>NW_022758895.1:0-1127 GCF_011630105.1 Anneissia japonica
CGTGGGGAAAATCCTGGCGCCACCTCTGCAGAGTTTTAAGCCCTGTTCAGACTATCACACAATGATCATGATGACATAACGTCAAATCTATATATAGACACATTATGACTAAATATGGGCATAGAGATTTTTTTTGTCAAAGATAATCTGGAGAGAGCTTTATACTTACAAACATGGCAAAATGGATAATAAAATCAACAAAATATTCTGATGAGCACAGTAGCAGCTGTTTTCTGTTTTTTATTTTATTTTATTTTTTAAAAATTTTATTAGTCTAGGAAGGTTTATGGCAGCTTCAACTTATTCTACCAACGATTTTTAACTTAATATTTGTTTATTAATATAATAATAATAATAATAATAATAATAATAATAATAATAATAATAATAATAATAATAATTGTCGAATTATATAGCGCATACCGTAAAAATTGAATAAATAACACAATGAAGGCACAAGAATTTCTTTATAAACTTTTATTTACGATGACGTAGGACCTATGATTGACCTACCAAACTATGGGAATACATGAGATAAGTAAATTGGGAATGGGCATGGAACGGGCATGGAAAGCGCGACGCCAATTTTATTTTATTAAGCACCGCTCTAGCGCCGCTCTCGAATACGCGCCGCACTGAAGCCTCCAAAAATTTTATCCTATTTATTCGAGCATTTGCATTTGCATGCGCTTAGCATTAATACCCCCGGTCATTGGATCAAGCACATATGGAACACATATTCAGGTCCCTTGGGAGAATTTCATAATGCTGCAGCTGTAATTTTTGTGTTTGAACCTGGTACCTACTTGCAGGGGTAGCGTCAGCGTGGAGAAAAACCACAAGTCGTCGGGTTGAAAAAAAAATTATAGGCCTATGTATGTTTAAAATATTAGAGTAGACTCTAAAATCGATTAAATAAGCACCTAAATTGTAAAATTTTTCGGGGCTTTGCCCCCTGGACCACTTTCGAATCCACGACCACGCCCACTTTTCTCTCGTCGGGCAAGGCTCCCCCCCCCCGTCAGGGACCTAGTACCCCTGTCGGGCAAATCCTTACAAACAATATTGAGTATAATTACAAAGTGTGACAGATTATCACAAAGGACCAAACGTGTTAAAAAATTTCC
>NW_022758896.1:0-929 GCF_011630105.1 Anneissia japonica
TTCAGTATCTCCAGAGACTTCCATATTACTGGTAAATGAAATGTAAATTGATCATTGTGAATGTATCTTTATATACACGAGTCATTTAAAGATGTGTCCCTTGCAGGCTAATGTCAAAAAATCATAAACAAATAATTTTGAAATAAACTTGCTCATATTGCAATAGCATACAAATTATTAACTTGTGCATAAAAATTATTGAATTTAAAAAATGTGTACCCGGATTTTTAAACGAAAAAATTATAATAAAAATAATAAAACACTTTCAGTGACTGGAAGTGTTTCTATAATTTTCCGCTGTAAAAACTGATGGGTAGACATTTTTTTAATACACTAATTTCTATGTTCAAGTTGATAACTGAAACAAAGACTATTCCATTGAAAGTTTGAAGTTTTTCGGAAAAGTACTGGAAATATGGCGGAAGGTCAAAAATTTGCACTAAGTGCTCAACTCGGCGAGATGAGCACTTTTGTGCAAAAAGTGACAATGTTAAAAAGTTGAGTCAAAATGTAATTTTTTTTTGTTAGGCACGGTGAGATAGCCTGAAAAAAAGACTATTCCATTGAGAGTTTGAAGTTTTTCGGAAAACCACTCAAAATATGGCGGAGAGTCAAAAATTTGCACTAAGTGCTCAACTCGGCGAGATAAGCACTTTTGTGCAAAAGGTGACATTGTTAAAATGTTGAGTCAAAATGTAATTTTTTTTGTTAGGCAAAGTGAGATAGCCTGAAACACATTGAAAGTTTGAAGTTTTTCGGAAAAGTACTCGAAATATGGCGGAAAGTCAAAAATTTGCACTTAAGTCCTCAATTCGGCGAGTTAAACACTTTTGTGCAAAAAGTGACAATGTTAAAAAGTTGCTACATTAATACATGATTTTATTTGGAATTATAAAGGTGAAAAAATAAAAAGAAAAACGTTAATTGGT
>NW_022758897.1:0-1062 GCF_011630105.1 Anneissia japonica
TGAACGTTCAAATAAATAAAACTTTAAAATACAGACAAAAAAAAAATATACCCGATATGTCATAAAAGTTTATTGCCGTTTTGAACTGAGACCCTCCTTAAAGTACTGATCGACATTGAGGGCTGCAGAGTGATGATTATTTGGTACATTGATGAAGAATGTCGATGAATTTCTTGAAAAGAAATTTCCATGGTGTGTTTTGAAAAGAATTTGGGAACATTTGAACTATTTGAAATGCTAGAGCGTTTAGAGGTATTCTAACCAATGATGAGACTTTCAGCAGGTTTATGCTTTGAACGAATGCCTGTGTTATGTATGTATTATAGTAGCGGCCTAGCAGCAATGCCTGGATAAGGTGATCCGTGGGTATAAATAATATTATAAATAGTACTAGGCCTGGGTAATAGGCCTAGCCTAGTTAGCTCTAGTAGTAGTAGGTCTAGGCATATGAGGATAGGAAAAGGAGGATAGGCCTTTTCCACGAATTATCGGTATACATTTCGGCTGAATTTTGGCTGAATCATGCGGTTAAGGATGACAATGATAATAATGATGTAATTGAAGATCCAATTCAATTAAGATCACGTTCAATTCAATTCAATTCAACTTTTATTTCGGAAAAGTTTCCTTCCATACAACAATGACAAGAACAAGGCCCAACCTCCCAAACAGCAAAGACAAACAAAATAGAAATAACATGGTCCTGAAAAAAAGTTAATTAATTAATCACTCTATCAATTTAACCAATCAATCAAATTTAATTAAAGATAATGCACGATGTTTCAACAATAAATATCTACTGTGCAGGTGAAAACAAACAACAACTGATTCCGCTTCAAGTTCAATTTTGAATGGCATATCATTTTAGAACAAATACATTTAATAAGGCTGTTGCAACTATTATCAATTCTGGTCTTAAAACTGTACACAGATTTCCTGAGATATTCATAGAATGAAGGTACATTATTAGAAACAAACATTTCACTAGCACTACATTGCCTTGGACGTCTCAATATCATCCTAAGAGCAATATTGTAGCAAACTTGTAAAGACTTTATGGTT
>NW_022758898.1:0-948 GCF_011630105.1 Anneissia japonica
ACTAGAAATGTATTAGTAGTGACCGATCACTTCACAAGGTATGCCATAGCCATTCCTACTAGAGATCAAAAAGCCACCACAGTAGCTAGGGCTCTCTGGGTGAATGTCTTTCAACACTATGGTTTTCCAAAACAGTTGCATTCAGATCAGGGCAGAGATTTTGAATCTAGGGTAATTAAAGACTTGTGCCATTAACACATCTAGATGTGTATAAGAGACAGTTCTAAGCCCGCTAGCATGACAATAGATTCACACAAAAGTTCAATACCGGTACCCCCAAATAATTTAGTAGGTGACCGGTACCCTTGAGAATGAAAAGAAAGAACACTGGCGGGAATATGTAGCACCGTTAGTCCATGCATACAACTGCACTAAAAATGACGCTACAGGCATGTCCCCCTACTATTTAATGTTTGGAAGGGAAGCGTGTCTCCCCATAGATATTCAACTAGGAATAGACCCAAACCCTGCAGGTTCCTCATCCCCAAGAGGATATGCCCAGAAATTACGAAGTAGATTAGATAGAGCCCACAAGTTAGCCCAAGAAACAGCCAATAAGAAATCACAGTCCAATAAGGTCAGATATGACAGCAAAGTACGTGAATGTGTTATACACGTAGGAGATAGAGTATTAGTTAAGAACACCCGTGTACGTGGTAAACACAAATTAGCTGACAGATGGGAAGATACTGTGTACGTGGTAATAGAACAAATAGGGGATAACCCAGTCTATAGGATAGGACCAAACAGTGGTAATGGCCCCAGTAGGACCCTGCATAGAAATATGTTACTACCATGTAGGTTTGCCACAGTGAAAAAAAACAATCCAATCACGACAAGTAAACCAAGACAGACACCTGTCACCCGTCAGCGGGCAGTTAAGTCTACTGTCCCGGAGTCAGGATTACCTGATCCTGAGAGTAATGATAGCGATTCGGATTACTACAT
>NW_022758899.1:0-1004 GCF_011630105.1 Anneissia japonica
TAAATGCCACAACAATCATAAATATGAAATGTTAATAGGACAATGTAAAAAAGCTTTCAGCTTGGAGACTTCTATATATTGTACGTTGTTGTTACATTAGTGGTTAAATTGTTGTTACAATAGTGGTTAATGAATTTTTTTACAATAGTGGTTAAATAATTGTTACAATTAGTGATTAATGAAATTGTTACAATAGTGGTTGATTTTTGTTACAATAGTGGTTAATGTTACATTAGTGGTTGAGTTTTGTTACAATAGTGGTTAATATTACATTAGTGGTTGATTGTTACATTAGTGGGTGATGCAGCCCCTGCCTTATCGCTCGGCCACTCGACTCGCCCTAAAATATTCAGCTGAATTAAAACTACCAATCTTTTGGCGTTTTTCTTCTTCTTCGCGGGCCAAATTTGAAATTAGAAATTAGAAATGCATGAATTCTTCAGCTAGGTGGTTTAACTGAATGTAGGTAAGAATGGCTCCGGAAAAAATGGCCCCGGAAAAAATGGCCCCGGTAAAAATGGCCCCATATGACAGGTAGGTAAGACTGCCCCCAATGAAAATTTCGGTAATAGAAATGATATATATTTTTTTTAATCTTCAAATATTTAAGTACTTTATAAGCAAGAATTGAATTAAGAAATAAAAAATGGCCCTCAATTATAAAATTCAAGAAAAAAAAATAATAATAAATAAATAAATGCTGTAAAATACCCTGTAGCAAAAATTGAATTAATAAATCAACATAAAAACCTACACATAACAAATAAACTGATTCAGTCAAACCCACACTGTTTATCTAGTTAATCTGCTAAGAAGGGCTAATTATTGCTTAGCTCCATTGTGTAATTTATAAGATATACCGGTACTGTATGAAATTGTATAATCATGTTGTCTCTAATTGACATGGAACAAAGTAGGCCTACCTAAACCTAGGGTCTAGGCCTATTTCCAGTGGCGGGTTTGTGGGGGGTGGGAGTACGTACGCCCCCCCCCCCATATTTCTT
>NW_022758900.1:0-695 GCF_011630105.1 Anneissia japonica
ATAACAGTGCTCAAATAGAAGTATTATAATCGTATCAAGCATAGCCCTACAACAAAAATTCCTTTTATTTAGTTGTATACAAACCTCGTGCTGTCAAGGCGGGTACCATACGCGTTAGACCACAGAGACCTAGGATATACGTGCAGTTCTAACCCCCAGATTTAACGCACAAACATAAGTAATCCTGTTTCCATTGAAACCTGGCTTAAACGTTAAAGAAAGAGAAATCTGCGAGTGTGAAAAATAGGTGCTCCACCGGGATCATCTGTTGTCTATATTATAAGTTGGAAGGTCGAAGGAAGAATGAATGTGAAAAACTTCTTTCCACACCCCCACCAAGTATTTAGAACTATATATATATATACAGAAATATAAATCAAGGTAGCCGTTAACACTGTTAAATTATATACATAAATCATCAAAGAAAGGTAAATACAGTGTTCTAATAAAGGACATAATAATACATCGTGTAGCACAGCTTGTAACGAATGTAGTCCTGTAAATAAATGAATAAAGAAATTGCGTAATAAAATGCCTCTGGCGGGACTCGAACCTGCGACCTCTCGGTGTCAATGCGAGCGTCATAACCATTAGACCACGGAGGCTTCATGGTTAAACAGATTCAAATAACACCAGATACACTCCATTACACAATAAGTACGGCTAGAAACAAATAATAGCATACACTGAAATAT
>NW_022758901.1:0-631 GCF_011630105.1 Anneissia japonica
TATTAACAATATACTATTAAACTGTTTTTTAATTTTATACATTACAATTATTATTTTTATCATTTGAATTTCCCCACAGAGTTCTTGTCGATGCTGGTGCAACTTTCTGATGCAATCAGCAAGAAAGGTGAAAAGTATGTAGACCTGTTGAGGGTTCTGTACAGAGATCTTGCAAATGTTAAATCAGATTTAGAGAAAGCTAAGTGTGCATTTGATTTATTTCAATTGCTAATAGCACCTGGCATTTTGAAGCCAACAGACATTTCAGTTTTGTTTGAAACAATTGAACTAACTGGATTGAAATATTTGAAAGAAATCATCAAGAGATATGAGACATATCCTGATGAAGTGAAGATCACTCAATTTTTACCACATCGTCAACAGGTTGTTGCTCTGGGAAAAGACTTTTCAGTTAAAGATCTCCAGAAAGTTAGTCAGTTATGCGAAGGCAATTTTTCTAGTCCATGGAAACTGATTCAACATCTTGAAGATACATCTGTTTTAACAGAAAATAGCATGTCATCATTTCTTCAATGTTTGAAGGATAATAAAGTAAATGAAGGTTAGTAATAAATATAGAATATCACATTTAAATATCCATGCATGTAGGACATGATAATTAAAAGCTCTA
>NW_022758902.1:0-864 GCF_011630105.1 Anneissia japonica
ACCCTAACTCTAACCCTAACCCTAACCCTAACTCTAACCCTAACAATAACCCTAACCCTAAACTAAAAAAAAAATTATATTTTTGACTCAACTTTTTAACATTGTCAATTTTTGGCACAAAAGTGCTTATCTTGCCGAGTTGAGCACTTAGTGCAAATTTTTGACTTTCCGCCATATTTCGAGAAGTTTTCAGAAAAACTTCAAACTTTCTTTAGAATAGTGTTTGTTTCAGGCCATCTCACTTTGCCTAACAAAAAAAAATTACATTTTGACTCAACTTTTTAACATTGTCACTTTTTGCACAAAAGTGCTTAACTCGCCGAGTTGAGAACTTAGTGCAAATTTTTGACTTTCCGTCATATTTCGAGTACTTTTCCGAAAAACTTCAAACTTTCAATGGAATAGTGTTTGTTTCAGGCTATCTCACTTTACATAACCAAAAATAATTGTATTTTGAATCAACTTTTTAACATTGTCACTTTTTGCACAAAAGTGCTTATCTCGCCGAGTTGAGCACTTAGTGCAAATTTTTGACTATCCGCCATATTTCGAGTACTTTTCCGAAAAACTTCAAACTTTCAATGAACCCTAACCCTAACTCTAACCCTAACCCTAACTCTAACCCTAACCCTAACTCTAACCCTAACCCTAACTCTAACCCTAACCCTAACTCTAACCCTAACCCTAACTCTAACCCTAACCCTAACTCTAACCCTAACCCTAACTCTAACCCTAACCCTAACAAAAAATAATTACATTTTTAACTCAACTTTTTAACATTGTCACTTTTTGCACAAAAATGCTTATCTCGCCGAGTTGAGCACTTAGTGCAAATTTTTGACTTTCTGCCATATTTCGAGTACT
>NW_022758903.1:0-1417 GCF_011630105.1 Anneissia japonica
GATGTATACAATACTGTACTTACTAGTAAAACTGGATTAGCATTACAGTCTACTGGACTGATGACAGTAATTCCTACTTTACAGCGTTTGTTAAATTTCCACCAAGTTTCATCAAGCACTGCCTCCAGGTAATAACGCACCCATCCGTGGGCGCCCTCAAACGTTGTTGGTAAGTTCCTAATATTACAAATTCATACATTGTGATTTCTGGTAAATTTTAGCTCAATTTGAAAATTTGACCTTTGAAGTCTGACTAATTGAGAGTGAGTGCACTATACAAGAGGCTTGCATGCAGCTTTCTAATGTTTGCTTCCTTCATCTACCTGTTGGTTAAAAGCCTACTACACTACTCTGAACTATGTGTCCTGGAGCACACTACCCTGCTACTAATTATTAATTTTAGAAAAAAAATACACTGAGCTAACACTTACGAATGAGGCAGCTGGAAACTGAATGGAAAGCAATGGTGTCCTGCACTCAACACTACTTCATTATTGGCACCTGTATGTATCAAAGAAATTGAGATACCAAACTTAGCTAATAAATAATAATAAAAATAAATAATATATTTATGAAGATATTATAAAACATGGAACTAAAGTCAAAGAAAATGGGCTCCAGAGACTGCTACCTGTCTTTTAACAATAATTTGTCTTTTTTTTCTTTTGTTATTGTAGCTCTTCCAGTACCATATGTTTGCTATATTATATTTAGGTTATTATGCAATGAATGGATTAACAGGGTTCGAAATAACGCTGGTCCGCCGGCCAATGGCTAGTAAAATGCATGGCGGACCTGTTAATTATCCCAATAACAAGTCCGCGTGACCAGTTAAAATGTCAATGAAAGTCTGACAAGTCTCTTATACACATCTAGAGCTTTAATCATTCACCTCTTAACGATGTCTTTACAAAATATTTCACACAGATAATGTCAACAAGATCGCTATTTTCTGTTTATTGTCATGTTAATGTCCGCTACGAACAGCCTTGGTCTCAGCATGGTCTCAGTCATTCAAGGCGAACCGATGAACATCACGCACTAGCCTAGACCATAGAGAGGAATCCATGGCTAGGCTAGACGTACAGAGGGAAATCACCTTCCGCATGTATAGCGACAAGGAGAAGTTGATTTCCGTCTGTGTGAGCGCCGTGAAGTTAAAACATCCATGTCATGTATCCATCCCACAATGCAACGTGGGACAAAAAGTTAATAAACAATGCAACGATTTCCAGACGAAATGAACCGTTCGTACAGTCCCAATAACATTGCCATGGAGAATATCTATTAATTAAAACGACACGCCAGTAAAATGTTAGATAAAGCACGGAGTTGGATAAAGTCAAAGTTACACCTTCCATTGTTTTAATAAAGTGCATTATCGCCTATGAATACTTAAAAATCGACTGTAATCAAT
>NW_022758903.1:2154-4255 GCF_011630105.1 Anneissia japonica
CAGCATGATTAGAATGTCAAAAATATGGTATTTGGGCCTACCGAAGTTGGCAAGATAGTGTCTAGCAGGGGCGGATTTAGGGGGGGGGGGGCGGCAAGGCCCCGGCTCCCCCTTTTGGGAGGTAAAAAAAGAAAAAAAGGAAGAGAAAAAAAAAAAATGAACGCCTCAAATGTTATTTTCGGGCGACTAGAAAAAATTTTGCGGGGCATCCCCGGACCCTCTAGGACATTGTTGTCTCGATCGGCCCAAATTTCGCCGCCCCTCCCCCCTTTTTGGACATCTCTGGATCCGCCCCTGGCTAGTGAAAGGGATTGAGGACCAGTAAAAATATTAATTCACTGGTCCACTTGGCTAGTTAAAAAAAACCTTAAGGGAAACCCCTGATTAAAGATATTCCACTGTGAAATTGCAAAAAAAAAAAATCCCTTTAAGATTGAAAACTTTTTAAGATTTAAGTAGAATGGATATAACTCAATAGGTTCAGATCCATTGAATTCCTTCTATTTGTTCAATTTTTGATTTACTACATCTAATTAAAATTATTGATAAATTTTGGAAAAAGACTTCCTGTTTTGAAAGATAACTTACATTTGAGAAGAATGATAGTGATGATACTAGCTGTATAGTTAACCATAATATTATTATAATTAATTTTTCAGTATGTGAGCTGTGTTTTTATGTACATTCCTGTGATTTTTAATATTTCAAATAATTATCTGAGAGATTGGAATTGTTTCCACACCTTTAACAGGAAGTTGCTGCTGGACGTTAAAGTAATCTTCATTGGCCCGATAGTGCACTGTATGTGTGTGATGATTTTTACCGCTTCCAGATGAGTGTTGTTCACTCCAATGAACCTAGTATAAATGCAAAAAGAAAAAATTATTCTAAAAATATATTTTAACAAAAGGTGATCAGTCTTGGACACTACTGTTTTTAAACGCTACTACTAAATAAATTTATAGATAAAAAAAAATATTTAATTAGTATTAATATTCATTTGATATGATATTATTATTATCAGTATTATTATTCAAGATTATTTCTTTTTAATTTTTTCCAATATGTTCTATACAATTATACTGCTTTTATATTTCTTTTGTGTAATTTTGCAAATCAAATCATTATATTATTGGTAAATGTTACATCCACCTCCATTGAAAAAAGCAAAATCTTGAATTTTTATTGTTTTCTTCTAACAAAAAAGTAAAGAAAAACCCAGTGAAGATAGTAACCAAACCAAACCACAGTCAGGATTACCAGTTCAACAACCAATAGGAAACTTTGAAAATTGTATCCCAGTTGGGATACGGTTATGTCTTACGCCGGGCAGACACAATTCTACAGAGAACGCAAAGTAAGGAAACATGTGCAACTGATCATTTTTAATGACAACCAGCAGACAACATTGTGTTGTCAAGTGCTCACTGACGGTCGCACAAAGTTGTGTTTCCAGTTTAGACCAATTGCAATGTACTGTAAACTAAGAGCATGTCTTACATTAGCCAAGCCTTTAAAATGTATTTCGCACAAACGAAGATTTACATCCTTCTCAACGGCGATATCAACATGCCCTGAAACCACGTTTCCTGGTGCATACACAGCTTGCGTTTGATCCAGGATAATTTGAAATAGCTGCAACTTCATGATTTTTATCTGAAACAAATTACATAAAGAAACCTAATTAACAAGAATCATGTCCAAAGTTGCGAATGTAGTAGCAGCACAGTAGAGTAGTATATTAATAATGAATACAAAAAAAACACTGTTAGAGTGATGTTTTGCACAACCTGACGTAAAAAAAAAATTCATATCTTTATAGAACTTGCAGTACCCGCTGCTACTAGGGGATCGGATTCATCACTAGTCACCAAGCGCAGGCTCGGTGGTCTAGTGGTTAAGACATCAGGCTAGATTACCCAAATCATTTGTGAATTTTTTTCGCTAGTATTTGGGGATGTACTGACCTTTTCTTAGGCTTGACATCATTCTGCAGACTGTCATTATTGTAATCAGTCATCAGACAGTCATCCATTTAAGTATTTTGAAAAATAGCAAATAGTAAATTTTTTCATGAGGCTCCAAATTTTGATGAGGGCGG
>NW_022758904.1:0-525 GCF_011630105.1 Anneissia japonica
CCAGGAAAACTGGTTAAATTTAATCCGTTTCTGGTCGTATTTGACCAGGTAGTTTTTAGAGTGTACACTCAAGACTATTTTTTTAGCTAAAATATTATTACTGATAGTTTTCCCTGAACATGGAAAGAAAAACAATGGACCTCCATTAAAAGATTAAAAACAAGAATGAGAAAAGCCTCAAAGAATTAGTGACAAGTCGTCAATAAAAAGATGGAGAAATTCCGAAGATTCTCTTCGGATGCAAAAAGGTACAGACTCAATGCCTTATATGAACGCCCATGTTCAGTATATGTGGGACAAATCAGTAGCACCTCAAAGCTATTATTTGAGCAAAAATAGTAATAATGATAGCTTTCTGAGAACATGGAAAGAAACACTATGGACCTCCATAACAATTAAAAACAAAAGTGAGAAAAGCATCAAAGAATTAGTGACGAGTCATCCAAAGATGAAAAGATAATGAAATTCCGAAGATTATCTTCGAGTGCAGATCAGGTACAGATTCAACGCTTCCCGCTTTCAAAC
>NW_022758905.1:0-500 GCF_011630105.1 Anneissia japonica
TTTCATAATCTCATATTCCGACAAACAAAGAATAACACTATCATTGGTTGTTTGTATGCTCACAGAGTACCCGTAGTAGGTTGATTTTAATCACAATCATTAAATATTGTATGTATACAACTTAGGAGGTTATTATTAATTCATTAGGAGATTATTATTTAACTAATCTCAATAATTATATTGAAGCAAATGCAAAATAGCACATAAAAAATATTGTACAGTAGTTGGTTGTTTGTAGCACTGGGTACTCATGATTGTTTGATTAAATTACACACACACTAAATATAATTTTTATGTATACAACTAATTAGGAGGTTATTATTTAACCTGAATTAATTCAATATATTGTGACAAACACAAAATAGCATAATCATTATGGTTAATTCAACTGTAAAAAAAAAAAAAAAAATCAGTCACCAGTGTCAATACTATTTTACAAACAATTTAACAAATTTGTAATAAGGCCAAGTAAAAAAAAATAATTGGTTAGCATCCTTTTG
>NW_022758906.1:0-1556 GCF_011630105.1 Anneissia japonica
AATGTTGTATATGCTATATGCTTAATGTTATTAATAATATCTAAATAATATATTATATTGCTTTAAAATTTGTTATAATACATGAGCTCTAGTCTAATATTTCTATATGCAATAAATGCCATTGTTTACACTTCTCAGCACCTACAACACTATCGCCCACTACATCGGTGACAACTGAAGGTACGTTCTTAACTTATTATTATGTTATATATTATAAAAGTTATCAATAACAACTAAAAATTTCGATTTTCATTGATTTATACCATTGAGTTATGTCATAAGAAATTAGCTACTGTTTGATTATTCTATGAGCAGTGAATCACATTTATTTATACCTTTCAGTACCTACGACTCTACCGCCGACAACGTCAGTGACAACTGAGGGTACGTTATTAACTTATGAATATGCTTTTATTATACTAAAACTTATTAGTAATAACTAAATGTTTTTGAACCTCATTGTTATATACTTTGAAATATTTTACAATAAATTAGTTACTGATTTTTAATTTACAAGTAATTTCTTTTTATATTCTCAGTACCTACAACACTACAGCCGACAACGTCAGTGACAACTGAAAGTACGTAATGTTGTATATGCTTTAAATTATTAATAATAACTAAATGTTTTGATAATATTATTATATTGCTATGAAATGTGTTATAATACATGAGCTACTGTTTAATAATTTCATATGCATTAAATCCTATTATTTATACTTCTCAGCACCTACAACACAAGCGCCCACTACATCAGTGACAACTGAAGGTACGTTCTTAACTTAATATTATGTTATATATGATAAAACTTATCAATAACAACTAAAAATTTCGATTTTCATTGATTTATACCTTTGAATTATGTTATAAGAAATTAGCTACTGTTTGATTTTTCTATAAGCAGTGAATCACATTAATTTATACCTTTCAGCACCTACGACTCTACCACCGACAACGTCAGTGACAACTCATGGTACGTTATTAATTTATGAATATGCTTATATTATACTAAAAATTATTAATAATAACTAAATGTTTTTGAACGTCATTGTTATATTCTTTGAAATATTTTACAATAAATAATTACTGATTTTTAATTTACATTCATACTAAGTAATTTCTTTTTATATTCTCAGTACCTACAACACTACAGCCGACAACGTCAGTGACAACTGAGGGTACGTACTTAATATTGTATATGCAATTATTAATAATAACTAAATAATAATTAAATGTTTTGATTACATTATTATATTGCTATGAAATGTGTTATATTACATGAGCTACTGTTTAATAATATCACATGCATTAAATCCCATTACTTACACTTCTCAGAACCTACAACACTATCGCCCACGACATCGGTGACAACTGAGGGTACGTTCTTAATTTATTATTATGTTATAAATGCTAAAATGTATCAATAACAACTGAAAATTTCGATTTTCATTGATTTATATTTTTGAGTTATGTTATAAAAAAATTAGCTATTGTTTAATTTTTCTATAAGTAGTGAATCACATTTATTTATACCTTTCAGTACCTACGACTCTACC
>NW_022758907.1:0-791 GCF_011630105.1 Anneissia japonica
ATATGAGTAATATAAACTCCAAGAAATAAAATACACGACATTGTTTTAAATCAATATTTCATCGATTTTCTAACGAGATACTCTAACTCCCCGCACAGTGTAGTCGTATTGTTGTGTTTTTTTTTTTGCCGGCGTAAGAAAATTATTGTCGGGCGGTTGAGCATGAGAAGAGGCGCTGAGGCGCGAGTCTCACGTTGTAGGCGTGAGACTTGGTAGGTCTACCCTTTCATATTCCCACCGACTCGGTGAGTGCCTAACTTTACACTCCATTAAGTTGCTGTGGTCTTTAGTTGATGTTTTTTTAATTACCCTTTGCCTATTTTTGCCTGAATAAACAATGTTATAAAGTAAGCGTAGTAAATGCTATTAAAGGTCTACTGTAGTTTTTCAAAGTGTGCTGTTCCGTAGTTCAGCTAACATCATTAGATACTACTGTAGTGCATGAGTCGAAATTGAAATGCGTTTTCTTGCAGGGATGCTGCCCCCTACATTGCCAAAGCCATACAAAGGTAAGAGGTGAAAGGCTAACCTGCCAACTGATTTGCACCTGCCTTTACTAACTTTTTTTCATATAGTAAAAAAAAACTCTAACCTTTGACATTTTGTACAGCAGTCTGAGAAGTAATTTATTTGATGTGATAGTTGGAAATGAAAGATGTGTTAGGAATGGTTGTGGGCAGATGGTGAAGTATTGAAGTTATGTAGAAAGTTGAAAGATGTTGACAGTACTGTAGATAAGCAATTGGAGATATTAAGGTCTTAAACTCAAAGTTTAGTTTTCATCTGTTAAT
>NW_022758908.1:0-781 GCF_011630105.1 Anneissia japonica
AAAATTTCGCGGGGGCATGCCCCCGGACCCCCTACGACAGTGTTGTCTCAATCGGCCCAACTTTCAGCCCCCCTTCCGGCCCCCCCTTTTGGACATTTCTGGATCCGCCCCTGGGATAGTCCAGTTGGTTCGAAACTGCTGGTAGATATAGGCTATCTGGGTAAGCCTAAGAACTTCACTACTCAGGGTGTTTGTGCCTCATTACCTGTTGTCGATATTATTGATGATCGTGATGGTCGAAGCCAAACTTGATTTACTTGATTCCCAGGATGACTGTAACTGTAATCCTGGGTTAGAGGCCATGCATACAATGTTTATTGGCCCCTCGATGAGCAATCTATAGGCATTTTTCGTTTTGACTACGCGGCCAATCGACTACGAACTAATGGAGCGTTGCAGACATCTGCGCATGCTCATAAACCTTACTGACTAAATCTGCGTTGTGATAGCTCTCGCGACTACCCCGAATTAGATATTTAGCGTTGTGGCGACTACCCTACTATCGACCAATCAGATCACTGGATTGTTTGGCCAAAACGGCTGGTGATCTTTTTGCGAATGTGTTTACGAATACGTGTTATCGAATGGTGACGTACGTTCATCATTAAAACAAGTAAGTAATTAAGGATTTTAAGGCGACATATTAAATAAAAAACATATAATAAATGAGGAATGAATAATTGTAAGTCACTACATGAAATGAGGTAAATCAGTATATAGTGAAAGGCCTTACCTAGTTAGGCCTAGCCTAGGCTGGTCTTGTCAGGATGGATTTCGGGTG
>NW_022758909.1:0-782 GCF_011630105.1 Anneissia japonica
AGGCAAATGGGAAAAATCCATAAAACAGCAAACGGCCATATAATGCAAAACAATTTAAAATTAAAATTAAAACGGAACAGTAGAGAAATCCGATCAGAATGACAAAATAATCTATATTTATATATATAAATATATATATTATTTTGAATCTGTTCAACCATGAAGCCCCGGTGGTCAAATGGTTATTTTGACGCTCAGCGCATTGACAGCGAGAGGTCGTGTGTTTGAATCCCGTCGGAGGCATTTTATTACAAAATGTATTTATTTATAGGAGATTGAGAGCTATGCTACACGATGTACCGTCATGTCTTTTATTCGAAGACTGTACTAAACTTGCTTGAAATGTATAATAAAAACGTATATATATATAGTGTATATACACCCTGATATACCGGTAATAGAAATATTGTAAACGCCTTATGGTGATGACGAGTGATTTTCTCAGACTCAGCTAAAGATAGGGATAATCACTACAATAAAGCTCACAAAACAAATAGCCACGAAGGCTAGGAAAAAGCTTAATAATTAATAGAAACCTTTATAAAAAGAAAACACTGTTCATCTGCTATAAATAATAATATTAATAATACAAAAAAGAATTAGAAAACTATTCGCGAATTAATTCTCAAAAACAAACCCAATATTGAAAGAATTTACAAAAATGGTGAACTGTCTAGCAGTGATGAGGAAACTGCAAATGAATTTATTAAACATTTTACATCTATTGCAGTGGTGGCTCAAGGATATAATTTATGAGGGGTGGGGCTAAGATGTCCGACTGG
>NW_022758910.1:0-369 GCF_011630105.1 Anneissia japonica
GTGCTCAATGGTAGACCAGAGCGGATATAAATAAATAAAAAGAAGTTCAACAGTAGCTTTGATTAGACATTTTATTACTACTTAGTTTCGTACCACACATATGGTGTGACACTCTTCAGATGAAATTGCCTAATGACTAAAAAACATAGAAATACAATTGATTGAGATAAGCTGAGCATGCACAGAAAGCCAGAGCGGTAATACAAAGGGTTCAATTAGTTCGGTCAGATTATGGATTAATAAACAATGAAAGGGATTAAAGTGATAAACATAAGTTAAGTAGCAACATTACATGGGAAAGATGTTAGCATGCTAGGAGGGGGTTAAAATAAAATTAAGTTACAAAATTTCTTAGAAGAAATTTGTTTG
>NW_022758910.1:434-992 GCF_011630105.1 Anneissia japonica
GGTTGCATCTTTTTGATGATGGGTTATATGGTTTAGCTTGTTTGAGAATGTTCCATTTAATATTAAAGTCCATATTTTTTTCTTTTAGTTCCCATATGTACTTGCTTAGTTCTGTGTTAAGTCTCTTGGATTTGCTCCTGAAGGAGGCTTTGTTGTTATTATATCTTGCAATGTCTTAAATGCGTTTTCTGTGAGTCCTACGTATGTTTGGTTTGGTTTGTTATTAGTTGTAACCTTTGCCTGGTAGATAACACATTCTTTGAGGCAGTGGCCAGACATTGGCCTCGAGGAAAGTTTTCCCGACATTGGTGGCAACACTCGTGCTGTACGGTGGGTTATACCAAATTATGTTACGTTTGCGGGATTGGCTGTGCTTCTCGTTTATGGGTTCTTGCGGTGGTGAAAATATGAGCTTATAATTGTATCCGCTTTTATTGAGGGCCTGTTGGTAAAGTGGTGCTGCGTCATTGAATGATTGCTCGTCGTACGAAATTTCGGATAGGCGTCTATTTATTGATTCTGGGATATTTTTTAAATTCCTGGTGGGTGATTGGATTT
>NW_022758911.1:0-509 GCF_011630105.1 Anneissia japonica
ATAATAATAATAATAATAATAATATAACAACAACAACAACAATAATAATAATAATAATAATATAACAACAACAACAACAACAATAATAATAATAATAATAATAATAATAATAATAATAATAATAATAATAATAATAATAATAATAATAATAATAATAATAATAATAGGCCTATGAAGGCTGTTATATAGCGCTCTAGGGCCTATAACATGTTTTTCACATTATTACCCCAGTCATTGGAACGATTCATATAGTTTGCTGCATGAAATATATCAGCGCATTTATGTACTCGAACACTCCTGGGTGGAGAGACTATGCAGATACAGTCTAAAGTGCCTTGCTCAAGGACACAACCGAAATACACAGCTAGGGATTGAAACCCTGACCTCGAGGTTGGGAAACTGCGCGCCCAACCACTTCCACACTACTTAACTGTATATCAAGACTGAAACGTAGTCGGTTTTATGTTCAGTTTCATCCATCTCACAATGGTTTTATTTTCAATTTACGC
>NW_022758912.1:0-1612 GCF_011630105.1 Anneissia japonica
TATATAGGCCTATATATTATATATATAATGTTAAATACCTCACAGTCCTTACTCAGCATTTTTATCGATGAGCTTTCAAGTCGGGCAACGGTACCATTTTCTCCGGAACTTGCTTGGATATAGTGACCTAATTTAAAAAGAAATAGATAAATATATATGTTCCTAAGAAATTGAGGTCCAAGCAACACACTAAAAAATTACAAATTAATAGAGTAGATCATACCGTAATCGATTTTCAAAGTATGATCGCTTGTTATTGGTCCAGATCCAATATAATATGAACTCGTCTTAGTGGACTTTATTATCCAATCCAAATCGTCATTATATACTTGTCGCCAGTCGCAGAAGTCAACTTCAAAGTCGCATGTTGCAGGATAGCCTTCTGTAATAATTTACCAAACATATTACGTAAATATTAAATACACATTTTGATAATTTTCACCTGTAATTAAAAATATAAAATTTACTCAGATTGACAAGCATTATGGTCAAACCAACAGTTAGCTCGTACACTTTATTAGATAAAATTTCAATTTATTATACAGGCCTCCCTCTAATAAAGACTCCTGCAATTAAAGACAACCTCCAATTAAAGACCACTGTTGTCCCAAATTAACAAATGTATAAAGAAAATAAAAACCCAGGTCCCAAAGGTGGTCTTTAATTAGAGGGAGACATGTAGTTGCTAATAAAGAGAATCATCATCCGTTCTGCTTACCACAGTATGCTTCGTCTGAAAAGTCTCCACAATCGTTGCCGTAATCACAGACTTGTTCAAGGTCAATGCATTGCTTGTTAGAACACGTCATTTCACTAGGCGCGCATTCATCGGTTATATTAACTTTTTGAAAGGGTATTGATGTAACGAGAAAAAAAGATAGGCACATGTAATAATTTAAAGACGAGATGTTACGTATTTAGTCCTATTAATATAATGCCGTTATGCAAGCTCTTCACTGCGCATGTTAGCACCAAAGTTCAAGACAAGAAAATCGATTGCCTATTATATAGTAATGTGCAGTTGAAATTACGAGAAAGCTAAGAAGTTAACTTACTTGATTGATTACAGTTAATGAGCCTGACGTCATCGATGCTTATACCACCACCGATATGATTTACAGTACGCCTAGCTTGTATGACAATCTAAAACAAAAACAAGATGAAAGCCTTAAAAATTACGGTACCACTATATTTGATAAATTTACTTTTGGTTAGTACATTTATTTTCTATCTCAATAACAGGCTAAACAATCCATTTATAATTGTATCAATTAACATACTGAAAAATTGAGTCCTCTCCCTATATACACATTAGCCTCTGTCCACTGTTGACCCTTTTCAAGAAGCTGCATCCAAACCTCCTTTTTCACAGCACTATATTCAAGAATGACGTGCAAAGAACTAGTACCAGCTCCCATAATTTGATACCAAAAGCGCATTTGACAGTCTTGAGTTCCTCTGGAAATCCATGTATACAACTTAGCAATGTCGTCCCTAACTGTTTCTCCAAAGGAACCATCTGCGTAAATATAGAATCCTATATAACACAAAGAGAAGGTGAATAGCGTACGATATATTCTTTCATTAGCTTTTGATTCGGAAGATTATAACA
>NW_022758913.1:0-542 GCF_011630105.1 Anneissia japonica
TGCAAAATGAGCAAGTTAATTAATTTATACAATTTTTTTTGTAATTGTCACAATACATCTTTAATAGGCCTATTTGTGCTTTTCATATCAAATTGGTCCTATTGTCATCTTTTAAAGGAAACATATGCGCCAGTAAACATAATAAAAGAATGAAATCGATAATATATCACGACTGTAAAAAATATTAAATGAACGACGTTCCAAGTGGATTCACCAAAGAACCAGACATTTGGCACGGATTCAACGTTGTAAAGGTTAGTTGCGATGAAGCTATCGTGGATCCACATAGCCAGGTTGCCGATAGCTAAATACAACAAACATTCCTTCAAACACGATTGATTTCTGTCCTCGAGAAGGCGGCGACGCACAGCAATGATAAGTGAAGTCTGAAGCCAACCTTCTACCATACCAGTCAATGCTTCAAGAAGATTTCCAACACAAACAATCGATTCCATCGTGTCGTCTGTCCTACGCAAGAGCTCTGCTACTGATGATAATATTGTACATATGCTGATGATTATTAATCCCACAATAGATATCAG
>NW_022758914.1:0-208 GCF_011630105.1 Anneissia japonica
TTTTTGCACAAAAGTGCTTATCTCGCCGAGTTGAGCACTTAGTGCAAATTTTTGACTTTCCGCCACATTTTGAGAACTTTTCAGAAAAACTTCAAACTTTCATTGGTATAGTGTTTGTTTTAGGCTGTCTCACTTTGCCTAACAAAAAAAAAATTACATTTTTGACTCAACTTTTTAACATTGTCACTTTTTGCACAAAAGTGCTTAT
>NW_022758914.1:274-503 GCF_011630105.1 Anneissia japonica
GGATTAGTGTTTGTTTCAGGCTATCTCACTTTGCCTAACAAAAAAAAATTACATTTTGACTCAACTTTTTAACATTGTCACTTTTTGCACAAAAGTGCTTATCTCGCCGAGTTGAGCACTTAGTGCAAATTTTTGACTTTCCGCCATATTTCGAGAACTTTCAAGAAAAACTTCAAACTTTCAATGGAATAGTGTTTGTTTCAGGCTATCTCACTTTACCTAACAAAAA
>NW_022758915.1:0-611 GCF_011630105.1 Anneissia japonica
GAGATACCGGAACTTAAACTGACAAAGACGGTATATTCGCAGGTCAGTGACAAGTTTATTAAATTATTTTTTCACTGGAAGATAATACTTGACAGTAATTAAGTTCACTTTTGGGGTGTTTTTGTCTGTTCTTTTGTGCTTGTTTCTTGTTGTTTCTGTTCTTGCTTAGCCTAAGTTTAATGTTTTAATGAAATGAAATAATAATTAGACTTATATAGCGCTTACTCTAAGCGCTTCACACTAATAACCCCTCCCTCCACTCCCTGTCATTGTATCAAGCACATATGGTACACATGGCTGGGGAGAATTCCATAATGTTGCAGCTGTAATCAGCACATTTTGTGTTTGAGCCTATCACCAGGTACCCAATTGTACTCCTGGGTGGACAGAGACAAACATAGTACCTTGCCTAGGCGCAAGCGAAATGCACAGCGAGAGATTGAAAAGCCGACCTCAAGGTCAGAGGAACAGAACCATAACCGTTGCGCCAAATCGCTCTTTCTGTAAATAATCAAATGTCTACCTTCTTGGTTGGTAGATAGATATGCTTTACTTTCCACTTCTGGATTTCCTGTAGAACAAGCAACCATTTTAAAGGTAGTTTTCTAACC
>NW_022758916.1:0-1739 GCF_011630105.1 Anneissia japonica
CCGTACGTCATTACTAGGTCCTCGTTGCAAGCGCAAGAAGAATTAACTCAAGTTATTAGTCTCGCTGCTGTGACATACCATCGCGAGTTAGCATGATTTTATATGATTTATTAATGAGCGGCTTTGCACGGACCAACGAGATCAAACAACCAGGTATGCTTGTAAGTCTACGTAATGTATGGGTAGGCTTAAATAAACGTACATATCATAAAATCTTAATAGCGATAGGCTTGTATGTGTTCTTGTAAGCGATTGTAAGCTATTCTTGGGGTTACCATATAAAATAAAATAGAATATATATACTATTAATAGGCCTATAATTATATAATAATTAATATCAATAATATCATTATCATTATTGTCACCATCATCATCACCATCATTATCATTATCATTGTTCTTATTAGTTATTGTAAGCATGATTAGTATTGGTATATTATTGTAGTATCGCTCAGTTGAAATTATCAGTTGACATGCCCGTATCATTTTTTGAGATCAAGGTCTAAGAAAATGGTGTTTTATATGACTATTTTTGACACTCTATAATTTAATACAACTTATATATTATTTTCAAGAAGAATAAATGGTTCGTGAATGTTTTTTAAATAAGAATTTGCCTAAAACAAGGATAAAAGCCACCGAAAATTAACACCTAAATGGTTACATAAAGTTATATGAGAATTTTTACCATCGCAGTTTATTTTCTTATACAGCAGCATAATAAAAGGAATTAGGTGTTACAAAATAAAATCAGGTATAAGACAGCTTTTTGCTGCTGAGCTTTAAAGTACAGCAGTGAAATGTCCATTTGTAAAGCAATTGCATTGCTGTCGGATGCTGGAGAAAATTAGCTTAGTCTGCTTAGCTCATACTTAGCTCAGTCGACTAATCTGGTGGTAGCCACTGTGTGTACGCTGAACTGTGGAGATCTCTAGATCCCGGTTCAATTCCAATCGCTACACTCCTGCTGGAGGGCTGAAATGCAAGTTACGGTAGCGTACCGTCTTTCTAATTAGATGTTTAAGCTGTTGGTCGTCCCGTGTGCATTATGGCCCATGTGCAAGTTAAAGAACGCAGTACACTCTTCTAAAAAGAGTAGGGAATTTTCTCCCGGCGTACTACCCAATCACGACCAGAAGAACTCCACTAGAAATAAGTCTTCTTCTAGTCTTTCGTGGGTTGTCTTTGGTGTTTGCACGAATAAATTCATCCGTCCAACTCCCTACAAACCACCTCACGATAAGGAATCTCTCTTTCTTAATTACCATATATATCAAGAGATTTTCAGGGGAGTCCACATCACAATAAACAAATAACAAGTTTCATACACAAAGTATAAATAAATAGCAAGTATGCAGTACGTACATAGAAATAGTTTTACAAATTAGAAGTAAAAACCCTAAAGAAATCACAATAGATTTTATTTTATAATACAGTATAAAATATCATTATGTAGAAAATAAGAAAAAGATGCACACCCAATAAAAAAATAACCAATATCAAATATCGGGGCGAACACAGTTAATGCGTACCGTTTACACAATATTAACCTTAAGTGTTATTTTAAAAGAGGAAGTAGGTAAACCAGCATTGCATTTATTTGTTAGAAGAAGTTAGCTCCACAACGCCCAACGAAATTTCTTCCATGGTTCCGAGTAGCTTTATCAAATAAAATAAAATCAAAGCTTATTTTTTCTGTTGAACATAAAACAATTAATATAAAATTCACTTCAAAGGTA
>NW_022758917.1:0-1340 GCF_011630105.1 Anneissia japonica
ATATCAACATTTATTTATATGTAAATTACATTAATCTCTAATTAATATCTAATAAAACAAAAATTATCATCAGTAATGGTTTACAATATTCTTTGTCAATATTAATATATGAAAAAGTGTTCCTTATCAATTGTTTGAAAAGGTTCCCCTAGCGGGGGATGGGCCATGTTCCATATGATCTTTACACCATTAAGCACTGTTTCTACCATTATTTGATTAAATATACCATTAATCCCATAAGCAATATTTCCATATTTATATTTTAATATTATGTTTCCAAATTTGGCTGAAGATTTATTTCTATTTAATTTATTTAATATTAAGAACACCTGAATTTAAAACTGATAATTATAGCATAGCAAAGTGGATGATGATAGTGATGGAGAAAAAACTGAATATTTGCTTAGTGAACACACCTGTTGGATATGATCACTGTTTGGCTCAGCCCGCCTGCCTACCCTACCCAAGACTCCAGACCCAAGGAGAGCTGCAGCAGTAGGCAGGCTACTACTGCGAATACCAAATGGGAGGCCTGAAGACTCAGCAGAGGTGCCTGCTTGCTGGGCCTGTGGGTTTTTCTCTTTCTCGCATTCTTCTCGAACTCGTGACTCTCCACGTAGAATATGGCACAAGATTGCAAGCATACTTTCCGACATACGTCCTCCATAAGTCTTAAGGGGCTTGCGATTCCATAAGTTCATTACAGCATTATATGCTAACTAACAAATAAAGAGATAATTTGTTATGTCTACTTCATTCAACTGTACCAACAATTATATAAAATCTTAACATGTATATGGTTACATTTGTCGAATTGAAATTTTTGTTTGGCTTGCATTAAATAGTATACACAGTCTTCTATCATTCTATTAGTATTTGCTAGGTAGTTGCAAAATATTTTTGTGTAAGAATCAATAAGTTGACAAAAAGAGACACTTTCGAAATTCGCCAATTGCAATAAAGAGCACAGACATGAAAGCTACTTCTTGATAAAATTTATTCTTCCATTAAAATAATTACCTCAGCTCTCCTTACTTACCTTATGAACTCTGATAAGGAACTGCACAGGACTAAATGGCACAAATGATGGTGATGTTGATTTGTTTGGTAATGTGTGAGGAGAGTCCAATACTGCTGGTGTGTTCACCATCTTTTCTACCAACATTAACCAAGCATCTAAAAACTCACCAGACCCATCTGCACAGAATATCAAAACAACAACAGTTTACAAGCTGACCTAAATGTACAAAAGTACTTATACCTGTGAATGTCTCAAGTCTTTTTTCTTTCCTCACCTGTACGTGTCTTCCCGTTGCCTCTAATTTCACCAAAAATATTCA
>NW_022758918.1:0-1393 GCF_011630105.1 Anneissia japonica
GTATTAGTTGAGTTAAACGTTCGTCTGTTGTTCATTCATATGTTGTCCGACCAAGAACATCACAACCAGGAAGCCTGTTGGTATGACCAATTCACAGTGCTATGCAGTATAACTTTGATAATATCATGTACTGTACTGGTACATATATTTCTACTGCATTCTTTGAGATTTCTTTCTAGGCTCAATTCCATTATGTGATTGTGTTGGCCTGTATCAGTTGTGTGAGACAAGAATGAATCTGAATCTGTTATATACCAAAAGGCTTCCACAGTTCAGTAGTTTGAAGCTTGTGTTATTCACACATCTATTCCTTTCACATATAAAATATTGATAAATTTTTTTAACATACATCTAAAACAGACACTCATGGCATAGGTTATAAACTTTCACAATTATCCTAAAAACAAAATTATTGAATATAAATTCTACTTTAAATAATAATAATAATAATAATAATTGCTCCTCCTGATTTTGCTTTTTCTGTAGCAATGCAACTTTGAATATCATGTACAGTACTGCAAGAACAAGCCAAAGTCCGAAAGCTGCCTGACACCTGTAGTGAAAGCCTGCTTTGATGTAAGTAATGGAAAAATACATTGTAGTTTAATGTTACGCACCTCTTTTTCAAATTCCTCATAAAAATAAATAGCTAAATAGAACTGTGATTTCTTATAGTCACCACTAAGCTAACAAAAACTGTTGATGCATTACATTATTTAAACACTGGTAAACAGATTCTTCTATACACTTCTTGCTAACGTAGTTAGACAAATTAACATAATCTTCTATTTAATTTCTGTTACAATACAAACTTCATATTCTTTTTTAAAATCAACTATATGTGAATGGTACTGTATCTGCTGTTGTTGCTGTTTTATCAGGGCATAAAAATGGGGCACATCTGCAAAAATTATTAAAATTGACGTGTGTGGACAGAGAGCGGTTGGGCAAGAGGTATTGTTCTTGCTTCTTGTGCTGATGACCCCGGTTCAAACCCAGCAAGCGTTGGGTTTTAATTAGAGTCTGATTGCTTGGCTCCTCGAATAATCCTCATATTGAGAGTTAGGCGGGTTAGTGATAATGTTTGTGTCCGTATGTGTCTGTTATGTATTCTAGTTGGGTGCCGCTGCACTCGCCCTGCCATGGGTCCCCAGGGGCCCAGCCGAATTTCCAATTTAAATGAGGACCAATAAAGAATTATTATTATTATTATTATTATTATTTATCCCTCCTTGCAGGACTACCTTCGCAGCAAGGGGATAATAGATAAGTTTAGCTTATCAGATTATCTAATTAAGCCAATTCAACGAATCACCAAATATCAACTTCTGCTGAAGGAAGTTGTGAAGTATACATCACGAGCAAAAGAGGATTGCATTGAATTAGAGGTACG
>NW_022758919.1:0-1039 GCF_011630105.1 Anneissia japonica
GAAACTTTTTTGGTATTTTCTATGACGTCATCAAAATGCATTTTTCTGATTGGACGGGGCAAAAAATGTTTTAGGCATAGGTCAACATTAAAATATTCTATTGGAAATCTTACGGTGAATATAAATGTTTTGTTTAATAAATCGAAATCGAAATCGAAATAAAAAACATAATAATATCAGACAACCTAATTTGACATTTTTAAATGTAAAATGTGTTTACATCTGCGAATCCATGGAATTCTCAGATGTTAGGCCTACATCAAGGTCATGATAGGCCTATATTAATTCCGTCTTCAATCATATTAGGCCTATATCGTAAAAGTATCGATAATGGTCGTTTTATGTTTTTTGATAATTCTCAGTGCAGTGTGAACGAGGAGGCTATGAAAAGGAACTTTATGGTTCTACAAAATAAAGCATTGCTATCTACCAGGATGAGATGCTTTTTTGCAACTCTTGTTTTGGTGTAAGGAGGGGTCTCATTTTGTTATGGAGCTACAAAGATATGGACAATATTCCATCTGTCGTGAACGATTCCAATTTGCGCCTCAGGGGTGACACCAGCGGAGGGGGAGGGGCAGGGTCCCCGTCGAAGAGAGCTCCCCTCCTGGCGTTTGGGGAGATAAACTACCAGTATAATTCGTCGGGGAGAAATAAAATGTGTATATATTTTCTACATATTAGAAAGCCCCTTGCAAAGCTGAATAAGTGCAGTGCGTACATTTTATGTCAACATCTCTTGTACTTTACCCTTGTGCGAACTCTCTGGAAAGATCCTCCCATACTTCGATAGGACGTCCCGGTTTTGGTTGTTTTTAAGTCTCTAGTGGGTTTTCTGCTGGTGTGGAAAGAATATCTCTGTTCCATGTCAAAACATTAATAACTTCGTCAGAAAATGGAATCCTGTTGTCAAGCCACGAGGTATTTTTAGAAATCCATCAAACACGTGTTTACATTCTTATAACGTTCTTGGCGAATGTTTGGGTTAGGTATGTCACAAAATAACGTTTACACAACGTTGTAGGAACGTGCAAACGTT
>NW_022758920.1:0-584 GCF_011630105.1 Anneissia japonica
ACATTTCTCAAACAAATAACAAACGTATCGGACGGACATAGACGAATGATACTGTGTAGACGAATTAATAATTTTGTAATGAACAAAATATTTATGAACAAAAACAAACAAATATGAAAACGATGGACGGTTTTACAAATGAACATGTACCGGTACGCATGTAAAATGTGCAAGTTGTGATGATATATCGATTCTGTCTTTATTCATAAATGATGAATACTAATTGAAAGTGTCCCTTCTTAATTTTTAAAAAAAAATTTTATGGTGGAGGGGGGGGAGGGGTGCCGTTTCTTTCTTATTCTTTTTTTACTAGTATCGTTCAACTTCGGTTGACACTTTGGGTACAATTTTTTGAACCGTTCAGAAATAATTATGTTACGTTCACATCCTGTGTCAACAACCATTCTTATTTTCTGATTGTTCAATTTCACTGTGACTTTGCACTCAGGATCAATGCTGTTTACATGTTCACTTAAACATGGTTCATCAAAGTCGGTGTCTGACGATGCATTATGTGGTGTTTTCACATAATGTGTGTTTTCTGAATAATCATCTGAATCTACATCTGAAGACAAATTTCTGTC
>NW_022758921.1:0-5722 GCF_011630105.1 Anneissia japonica
ACTCATGTACAAAACACATAATCCTAATCTATTTAGGCCGTATACTTTAATAATAATAATAATAATAATAATAATAATAATAATAATAATAATAACAATATAATTCATAAAAACAACATTAATGGCAGTAATAATAATAATAATAATAATAATAGTAACATTAATAGGATTAAATATGTCAACAATTAAGATGCTAAGTAAACTGTTTTATCTGTCATCTCATACTATACGGTAATTCATAAGAACAACATTGATAATAATGATGATGATGATAATAATAACATTAATAAGATTAAATACGCCTACAATTAAGATATTAAAAAATATATATATATATTAACACTCATCTAATTATTAACTTTACTAACCATTTTTATTTTATAAAATGTTTGTTTATTAGTCAAAAGGAACAAAAAATTTAATATAATAACGGAAAAAGCAAGATTGATTTAGATTCATCTACTTCCTTGGGCAGAGTTCAACAATTCGGTTCCTGAATTTCAACATCCTTCTGCCTGACTGTTTTGTTTTTTTTGTTCTGGATAGGAATCTTCAAATTACCTCTAGTATTTTGAGAATGAACTCTGCCCAATGGAGTAAAGACTTTACTTCATTGGGCAGAAAAAGGCGTCAGAAAGGAACAGTGGGGAATTCTGCCATCCAAAATTTCTTAACTAAGGTGAGAGTGAGAATATGTGTAGGCCTATTTATTACATATTTATTTATTTATTTATTTATTATGGTATAAAATTGCACAACAAGCAGCCAGGCAGCTGAAAACGTTGAGCTTACAAACATCAAAAAGATGAAACAAACAAGATAAGCAAAAGATTAAAAATATCATCAGCAAAATTATATAAATGTATATATAATAATAATAATAATGATAATAATAACAATAATAATAATAATAACAACGATAATAATAACAACAACAATAATAATAACAACAATAATCACCATAATTATCACTCTTACCATCATACCACCATTACTACTACAATATTACCATCATTATTATAGAAATAAAGGAATAAAGTATCTCAACAGATAAAAGAAAAGGAAATCACAATTCAACAGTCGAAGGATTAATTTGAATCAACATATTTATGCATATATGTAAAAGTTTACAAATTTGTCTACCCCTCCCCCTTAGCGTACTGTTTGTACACTTGTGGAAATGTTGATAATGTTGAACAACCCTTACAGTATGTAGAATGACGTACATATACAGTAATTGCTTTCCGGTATGTCCATTCTGGCGTGTCGTATACAAGACCAAAATAAGATTTTGGCAATGACGTCATTACTTATCTCGAGTTAATGACGTATTGGTTCAGATCAGATCGTCGAAAAGCTGAGCTGAGTGTGAGGGTTCTGTGAGTTTGTTTTCTTTATCGTGTTGGTATGTATGCAAATTCATCATAAAAATCTTAATTCTATAATTAGTAGGGTATATAAGCTTAACTGGTCCATGCCTTTGGCTAAACCTTGAGTTAGTTAGAGAGAGAGAGAGAGAGAGATATATATACTATTATTATGGTTAGTTTTTAGAGTAAGTAAGCTAGGCCTAGCCTACTTCTACTACTAGGGCCTAGGTAGGCTAGGCTAGCTAGGGGTAGCCGATCATTTCGGTCGGGCTTATTTCGAACAAATATATGGAGCGCCAAAAATGTTGCGAAAACGCAAAATCTAATAGTAAATATATATGCCTATATATATTTATTATTAGATTTATATATAGGCCTATATTTATTATCTTGAGATGTTCCACTACCTCACTCGTGACATCAAGACTCCATTCTTAAGACCCGTAAGTTGTAAACCTATTTGACCCCCAAGTAAATAGCGGTGTCCCTCAAGGGTCAGTGCTAAGATCTACTTTATTTATACTTTTTAATAATGATAATAAAACATCCCTCATCCTCAATTGAACTGTATGCTGATGATGCTAAGATCTTGTAAATCCTAAATTGGAACAGTAGTGGCTGGCTAATGAAATTTAACATTGGTAGAGGTAAGGTAACACACTTCGCTCACTCAAACAAGCTTTTCAAGAGTTTAAATATGTTGTCTAAAATGCTAAATACATTTGTCAATCCCATATATTTAATCTAATCTAATCGGTTTACCATACGTTTTTCTTTGATTTCATTTTAATATCTTTCTACTTTAATGGCAAATAAATTATTTACTAAACAAAATGTCAATAATGAACAAAATAAACCTTTAAAAAATACAAGAATCCAAATTAAACCGAAAGGTCCACTGATTAATCTCAGATACAGATAGAATAATACATACTCAAAATTTAGGGATTCAATACTTTGATATTAATTATGTCATCATCAGGAATCCAAATTAAAGGTATGCAATCAGGTTAATACTGACAGTTATTTTTGTACAAATTGCTATTGCACTTTATAAGTAGAAAAATCAATATATTCACACTATATTATAGTACTGCACAACAATATGTTATTGCGCTTTGTGTTAATATGTGCAGTAATTAGTGTGTAAATTTATTTTCATTAAAAGGGTATGGGGTTTTAAACAATCTGTTCTCAATAGTAAGTTGATTCAGAGAAAATATAAATCTCCCATCATCTGAAAGTCCCAGGTCTCTTCAAAAATACAAACAAGAATGCTAAACAAAACTGTCTACAGCAGGGATGCAGAGACAAAATGACGAGTTCATCTGTTTCCATGTAGCTTGCATATCGATTAAAACCGGATAGATGTAAACATATCTCATCATAGTATCTGATTTTCATCCTGCGTCGTAACAATTAAAGAAGCTGAAAAGATAATATATTTTAATTAGGCAATACATAACAATATAAATCATTCTAGGCAATGGAAAGTAAAATATTGTGTTAATTATATAGTGCGCTCACTTTTCCCTTGGTTTCAATGTGGTACAAATGGCATAACAGTTTTATTATTATTATTATTATTATTATTATTATTATTATTTCATAATAGTTTGGGAATACAAAAGTACAGTAACATTCCAAAATATAAAAATTAAAAAAAATAAACACCATACATTGAAAAAAGGGGTAACATTTAAAAATGGACAACCAAGTTAATGCTTAAAAAGACTGGCGCTTGCTACTATTAAAGGTCTCCTAACAATATAACCAAAACGGATATCAATGAAAATACAACATTTGATATACTGTATTTAAGAACATGCGATGTGATTTATAAAGCATTATTGTGATGATACATAATTTAAAAAAAAAAAAAAATTGTACAGAAGTAGAATAATTTTTATTATTTAAAATACCTTAATATCTGTCTTAGTATCATTTTTTCTGCTGCTCTCCATGAACACCATCCTGCTGCTCTTTCCTTTATGTTCAAATTGATTATCTCCATGATGTATTTTGTCAGCTCGCTTATATCTTGTTTAAAATTAAAAATAAAATGTTATTATTGCCATTTTTATTTTCATTAAAAAATTATGACAGAACATCAGACATTAATAATACCACCAAACTTCAGATACTAAAAATGAAATTTCAAAGTAGAATAATAATAATAATAATAATAATAATAATAATAATAATAATCAAATATTTTTGGACATTTTAAAATTACAAGATAAATGTTTTTATAAAACTTGGGGTCTGAATAATCCTAAAAATATGTCTATAGCGAATAGACTATGCCTAGCGTAGGCCTACTTCACGTGATAGCATACCGCGTATACTTAAAATTTAAATACCCTCCGGGCCAAACATTGTTTACTTTCACCTAAGCCCAGGCGGCAGCCTACCCTCCCGTAGCGTAGGCTATTTTTAGGGAGCCTAGACCTAGTTTTGCCTATGGAAGACTGCTAGAAACATTTGAATTATATTATTAAAACATATTAGTTATCTTGTCTGTGTTATTTATTACGCCATAAACGTCTAAAAGGTAGACATTTTCAGTGGGGCCCGGGCCATGCACCCTCCGAAGGCTCACAGGCGTTAACGCCACTGGCCCACAATTTATAAAAAAAATTGTACAGTATTTCAGTACTGTTAGTAGGCCTACTCGGTATCCATTTCCACAGACTAAGAATAGATACAGACAATAAAAGTGATATCCTTTCTTCATGCGTTGTATTTATAGGCCAAGAGTGTGACGTTTGTGCGCAATTTCACCCATTCAATATTAACCAAGTCAGTACTTCACACACTTTAGACCTATAGGCCTACAAAGATTTAAAGGACATACAGTCTTACAGACTGGTGTCTACTTGATCCATGTCAATTCTATACTAGGGGCCTACAGTACAGTATTGCATGAAAATATTTAACCATTTTAAGAAAAATTGCAAAAACAGCTTCCTTTGAAATTTGCTTCAGCAAGTGTGTACGAAACCGGGTCTATGGCTACTGTAGTAATAGAATTTGTTACGACGTCTAGAAGTTTATGCAGAGATACGGACCACATTAAAATGTTAAAATTAAGATGTCTCCAACAATCACTCGGTAAACTTCAAACGACAAGTGGAAGCCAATCTGTTTTACATACATAGGGCCTTGCACCGCTTTTTTACGAAGAGCTGTTTGTTTTTAAGTACTGTATATTATAGCAGCTACTGTACAGTACATTACAATGAAAATGTATTGTGCTTTTTTTAACGTTTCATGAATCTAAGTGTTATCCAAAAGTGATAGAAGATGGCCAAGCATGTGAATGAATCAGTCTAAAATGATATTCAAAGATACATTATGATACAGCTAACCGCGAAAGTTTGTTTACCCACTGTCACTCACAAATGCATGTAAAAATTGCTCGTATAAAAGGACCCTTACAATTTATTGTAAATATTTGAATTCACACACCGATTTTGTTTCAAGTTTTTTTTTTCAATATATTATAGCTATTTCATTATGATAAAAATGTTTTAAAATCGTACAGCATAACGCTCCCAAGATTGATCTACTGTATGGACAAACAACTCTGAATTTTTAAATGTTGACCAAGCCTGTATACGATCACTATTCAAACAGAGAACAGTCAGGCTGATAAATATTTACTGTAGATGTGGAACACCCATCACTCCGACCGTCGTTGTTGGTAACTCTTTTCAGATGCAAATGCGAGTGTAAAGATTGTTCTTTAGTGTAAGATAAGAATTGTACATAAATAATGCACATTTAATAAGAATCTGTTGTCAATGACGAATGGTGTCAGCCATTTGACTAGTCCCATATTAATAGTCCAGATATTGAATACTTCTCTGCCGGGAATTGTTTTATTGACAGTGGCTCATCCAATTCTGATTCTGATATAATCACTTTTACATTTTAATTGAAATAAAATGGATTCCAATAGCAAAAAAATTGAGAATGATGGAAGGCTTGGTCACCAAAGTACAGTAAAAGTACTGTAGCATGGCTGAATTATAGGGTCACCATATCAAAAAAGTTTGAATACCGCACAGTTCGTTGGCGATGTAGGACTCAGGTATGTTAATGAAACGTGTGACTGTACATCACAGGAGTGTGTATTACAATATGCCAGTACGTATTCTGAATATGTAACCATCGAAGGAGGAGTATTACAATTTGAACAGGGTCCCAATTTCACATGATGCTAGATCATCAAGGCTATATCAATTTGGAGGCAACAACCAATTGAATAACTTAATATGTTTAAGTTCCCTGATAATGCTTACAGGCTGAATGAGTAGCAATGGATGGCTTTAACCGGGAATGGGGGA
>NW_022758922.1:0-624 GCF_011630105.1 Anneissia japonica
TCGATGCTTAGGTTCTTCTTCTTGAGTTCCAGTTTCAACGAATCGATCGAACCTCCGTAGTCGTTTAGCAACAGCTTCAGCACGTCGATGCTCTGCACGACGGTTTTCAGGGAAACGATTTTCTCTTCTTTCTTTCGCAGCCGGTCCGATTCGGAGGAGGCTCCGCCGACACATACATCGTCGGTGCTCTTTGTCGCAGTCGTCGTCTGGCTAAGTTTATCGCTCATGTCGTTAGCTCTACGAGTGTGATGGAATCACTTTAACTCGACTTTCGTTTTCGTTGTTCGGTGAGCGTACGTCATCGGTTCTTAGACACTTGACGTCACGAGCTCATGGCCGAAGGCCGAAGTAAGCTCTGTCTCTTATACACATCTAGATGTGTATAAGAGACAGGCGTACGCTCGAATCGATCCATCGATTATGGGTTGCTTGTTTCAAACCATTCCTCTTTTGTCAGTCGTTACATAAGTCAAACACTATCAAGCTAACAAGAACAGCAACCAATAGTCTAATTTGATATTTTTTATAGCAAAAACTTTATTTTTTCGAAAAGATATTTGAAAATACACGGATTATGATTACAGTTATCGCGTTGAACTAATCGTATTTTCCTGCATTATAATC